>NC_053157.1:101821750-101866429 GCF_016835505.1 Polypterus senegalus | reverse complement strand
ACCCACACTCGGTATACAAACAAGCCAGTTTCCCTTTCAGTTTCTGAGCGCCGATGATTTCTGCACGTGTTCAGTCTCTTCCTGTGCATTCCCTGTGCTGAGAGCGAGAGACACACGCGAGAGAGAGTTACACACACGAGAGAAAGAGTCACACACATGCGTGTGACAGAGTCACACACACGGGCGCGCGAGAAAGAGTCACACAAACGGGCGCGCGAGAGAGAATCACACACACACACGCATGCGACAGAGAGTCACGCACACACGCACGCAAGAGAGAGACAGACACACACACACGCGCACAAGAGAGAGACAGCTGGATGCATAAGGCCGAGAAGGCAGTTAAGGAATCCTTGTTTTTAAAGAGACAGATCCGAGAATTGTTTTAACCTCATTGTATTTAATGAAGACTTTTTTCTGTTGGGTTTTAACCTCCACTTCACTTCTGTTTACAGCGATCGGTCTGTAGCGTGCATTGTTGCAATGTTACTTTTCTTGGTTGTTTATTAAATTACGGATTTTTCAAATGTTAATTTTTTTCCCCTGAGCTTAAAACTCGTTAAAAAAGTGTTTTTAGCAAGCGGTTCATAGCGCTATAGCGCAAACTCTTGCAGTGTTAGTTTTCTCTGTTGTTCAAGGTTTTCTCAGTGTTATTCAATGTTTTTACATTAGTTTACTATTATGCGGTACATTCTATGGTATAATCTAAATATATAATTCACTAAGGCAAGACACCCATGGAAAGCACGCCGAAGGAGCAAGGATTCACTAAGCCGCCGACAAGTAAGACGCCCATGGCACACGCAGGAAGAAGCCACGCCCACCAACTCTAAGACCATTGGATACGACGACAACTCACAGAACAACGGCCACCAATTTGGACGCAATGACACAGGAAAAACGGTGTCATTTATGTTCGTCTGTCGTAGAGTCCACATACACCTCTGAGCCACGCTAACTGTTCATAGAGGCATGTTTCTCGCGGAAGTGAATCGCTATATGCAGCGTGTAAAACAGTTTGGAGGGTATCCCATGGGATCCTTAAAACAATCCTTTAAAACTGAGGTTAAAACACAATGAAGGAAGCAGTCTTTAAAAACCAATAAGCCCTGTGCCTCTATTTCATTACCATCTCACCTGCTTCACCAATGCAGGCCCTGCAACAGTCCAGACGCTCTCTCAGCAGCTGACCTTCTCTGTGCCTGACCGGTTCACACAGAGGCAGCGCAAGAGAAAGCCGCGCACACACACAGGCAGAGCCAGAGACAGACAGAGGCACATACACAGGCAGCTGGTGGGTGGGTCTCCGGGAGTTTCTCTTGCGAGCGGGCACATGACCAGGCGGTGTGTATGCTTCGCGAACGACGGTGGACGCGGCAGGACTATCTAAGAACAGGCATGTTTGTCACGGATGTAAATCGCTGTATGCGGCGTGTAAAACAGTTTGTTTGTCACGGATGTGAATCGCTGTATGCAGCATGTAAAACAGTTTCCGAGGGGTTTCCCATGGTCTTACGGTGTGTGGGCGGGTCTCTGTCAGTTGCTCTTCCGACCGGGCACATGACCAGGCAGTGTGTATGCTTCGAGTGCAAGGGTGGACGCGACAGGACCATCTAGGAAAAATCATGTCGCAGATATGAATCGCTGTATGCGGCGTGTAGAACAGTTTGCGAGGGTGTCCCATGGTCTTACAGTTGGTGGGCGTGTCTCTGTTGGTTGCTTTTGCGAGCGCGCACATGACCAGGCAGTGTGTATGCTTCGAGAGCGTGGGTGGATGCGACAGCACCATCTAAGAAGAATCATATTTGTCACGGATGTGAATCGCTGTATGCGGCGTGTAAAACAGTTTGTCGCGAATGTGAATCGATGTATGCAGCGTGTAAAACGCTGTATTGTATGTTGCCCTCTACAGAGTTACATCTTTTCATTCACCTTCAGTCGTATCCTCAAAACCAACCCCATTTGGACAACTGTGTCTTTCAGGAAGTGTTCACTCATCAGTAAATAATTATGCGGCATATGCTACGCCATGGGTTGGTTAGTTAACTATATTTGTGCTTAAAAATCTTTAAAACAAAATATATTTACATACAGTTCGTATGGCCTGGAACAGATTAATTGTATTTACTTACAATCCTATGGGGGAAATTACTTTGGTTTACGACCAGAGTTTTGGAACAAATTATTGTCGTGAACCAAGGTTCCACTGTAGTTTGTGAGAGGAACTTGCAGACTTGGGTGAAACTGCTGATCCTAATATGTGGGAGAACATCTGTGACAAGACTCTTAAGGTTGTTGAGTGTTGCGTTGGTGTTGCTGGTTTTCCCTGAAGGAAGTATTTCATATTATCAAGAGGAGCTGCAGCACAAGGCTTGATGGCGACTTCAGTCTGTACCGGGAACTGAGAAGGAAGGTTGCAAGGGCACTAAGGGCAGATATGCAGGTGTTTTTTAGAGGAGTCTTTTGTCAAATGACAAACCATCTATATTGTTTAGTGACTCACATCCTGCTTACAGAGCAATCGAAGCATTACTCACATCCAAATCTGTTCCTTGGAAAGGCTGCAGTTGTGACTCGCTGGGCTGGCTACTTTGAGCAGCTGTTTAAAACTGATCCTCTGGCTAAGATGTTGGATATCCCTTGCTCCATGGTTCTTGAGGCTGATCCTCCAAATAGCTGTGATCAACCCATTCTCACTGAGATTGCACAGGTGGTGAACTAGCTGAGGGTCAGGAAAACTGCAGGAATATGTGATATCCCGGATAAACTCCTCCAGGCTGGTGGTAAGGCTGTCCTGGCATTGTAAGCAATCTTTATTTTCACGTGGGAGAAGGGCGTCCTCCCAAATGACTGGTAAACAGGACTTGTCATCCCTGTCTGGAAAGGGAAGTCACCTGGTTTACAGCAACTTCAGGGGGGTAACACTGCTCTTGGTGCCAAGTAAGGAACTTGCTAGGGTCATCCTCAGTATGATCCATGATCACTTGCTAGCGACCAGAGCTATCTGATTTTACACTTAAGTCTAACTTCAACACATTCTGTCAGAGTATCTTTGTAGCCTCTGTCGATTTTCACAAAGCATTTGGCTCAGTTGAATAAGCCTCCCTGTGGGACATCCTGAGACTTTGAGGGATCCTCCCCAAAATGCTGGATGTCATGGTCAGTCTGTACATTGGTACTATGGGTGCTGTGCAGAGTGGAGGTAGAACCTCTGCATTTTTCCCAGTTGTTTCTGAGGTTTATCAAGAGTGTGTTCTTGCTCCTACCGTTTTCAATTTTTGTATGAACTGGGTGCTGGGCAGGGTCGTGGGGTCCAGCAACTGCAGAAATTCTGTTAGTGAAGGAAGATTCACTGATTGTGACGACAATGCTGTGACCTTCACAGAGTCAGAGGAGGCTCTGGTCAGGGCTCTCAAGAGAATAAGTGAAACATCTGAGAATCTGGGCTTGTGAGTGTCCTGGATAAAAACCAAGATCCAAGCCTTCAATGACCATCAGTCTTTGTTTGCGGAGAGAGTGTTGACCGCATCGACAGGTTTGCTTATTTCAGTAGCAACAGTCATGTCACTGGTGACAATTCGTATGAAGTCAGATTGGGAGAGCATAGGAGTCATGAGGTCGCTGGGAAGGGATGTGTAGTGCTCCCAATATCTTTGCAAAAACATGAAGGTTCAAGTCTTTAGAGTCCTGGGGCTTCCTGTTTTGCTAAATGGTGATGAGACATGGACGCTAACCAGTGACTTGAGACGAAGACTAGATTCCTTCGGTACCTCAACCTAACCTGACTTGACTTGCTAATCAAACACACAGAAACAATCAATACCTTGGAATTACAATTTTCCTTGATTGCATTGATGCAGTACTCTTAATGCAGTTCTAAAATCAGTATTGCGTTTCCCCACCCACATTATCATTTCTTGTTGTGTTTGTACATACTGGTATTGTTTTTACATATACTTTACTACTAAATATGTTTTAGTATTGTGTTGATGCATTTCTCATCTAACACTGACAAGTCATCAAAAAAGTCTGTACATGCGTCAGATCTCTCACTCACCTTTAGTACTGTCCACATTGCATTAGTGTTTAAAACCAAATCACTTTAAATGTTTTTCATATACTGAATGTATTGAAACAAATAGAAAGACATGCTCTCAGTCTTGTATCACAGGTGCATATCATGGTACTGCAGTATTGTAATTACACACAGGCATATACAGTGTATAATATTCATGTTTCACCCTTTGAATAATACTGAAAATGGAACAAGAAAGTAACATGGAGGTACAAGAAACAGGCTTGGTGAGAGGACGTGGTGTCTGAATCCATGGCATGGCAAGTGGTTGAGGAGCACACAGTGCTGACACAGTCAGGGGCAAGGGTAAAGGGAAAGGAGTGAATAGATTCCATGGGGTGTCTAATGAGATAATGGAAACAATTGTGAACCATGTTATCAACCATGGCCTGACTTTGGCTGAAACTGGTAAGCGGGTGCAGCTTCAGGTGACATGGTCTACCATGGCTTCTGTAATACAGACATTCAGGAATGAGAACAGGTATCTGATCCCACATTTACATTATTTCTGTATCATGTGCAACATCACATTTCTGCAGTTTACTGTTGTAAGAGCCATTTCCTAGTTACATAAGAATCATAAATGTTTTACTAAATGATAGTGCATAATCTATGGGAGGTTCCTATAACCCCATCCATCCATCAATCCTCTTCCGCTTATCCGAGATCAGGTCGCGGGGGCAGCAGCTTGAGCAGAGATACCCAGACTTCCCTCTCCCCGGCCACTTCTAGCTTTTCCGGGGGAATCCCAAGGTGTTCCCAGGCCAGTCGAGACATAGTCCCTCCAGTGTGTCCTGGGTCTTCCCCGGGACCTCCTCCCGGTTAGACGTGTCTGGAACACCTCACCAGGGAGGCGTCCAGGAGGTGCCCGAGCCACCTCATCTGACTCCTCTCGATGCGGAGGAGCAGCGGCTCTATTCTGAGCCCATCCCGGATGACTGAGCTTCTCACCCTATTTTTAAGGGAAAGCCCAGACACCCTGCGGTGGAAACTCATTTCATCCGCTTGTATTCGTGATCTCGTTCTTTTGGTCACTACCCAGAGCTCATGACCATAGGTGAGGGTAGGAACATAGATCGACTGGTAAATTGAGAGCTTTACCTTACAGCTCAGCTCCTTTTTCACCACGACAGACCGATGCAGAGCATGCATCATTGCAGGCGTCGCACTGATCCGCCTGTCGATTTCACGCTTCATTCTTCCCTCACTCATGAACAAGACCCCGAGATACTTAAATTCCCGCACTTGGGGCAGGATCTTGCTCCCAACCCTGAGAGGGCACTCCACCCTTTTCCGGCTGAGGACCATGGTCTCAGATTTGTAGGTGCTGATTCCATCCCAGCTGCTTCACACTCAACTGATCCAGAGAGAGCTGAAGATCACGGCCTGATGAAGTAAACAGGAGAACATCATCTGCAAAAAGCAGTGACCCAGTCCTGAGTCCACCAAACCGGATCCCCTCAATGCCCTTGCTGTGCCTAGAAATTCTGTCCATAAAAGTTATGAACAGAATCGTTGACAAAGGGCAGCCCTGGCGGAGTCCAACTCTCACTGGAAACGGGTCGACATACTGCCGGCAATGTGGACCAAGCTCTGACACTGATCGTACAGGGACTGAACAGCCCTTGTCCGGGGGTCCGGTACCCCATACTCTAGGAGTACCCCCCACAAGATTCACCGAGGGACATGGTTGAACACTTTTTCCATGTCCACAAAACACATTTAGACTGGTTGGGCAAACTCCTATGCACCCTCCAGGACCCCGCTAAGGGTGTAGAGCTAGTCCACTGTTCCACGACCTGAATGAAAACCACACTGTTCCTCCTGAATCCGAGGTTTGACTATCTGACGGACCCTCCTCTCCAGGACCACTGAATAGACTTTTCCAGGGAGGCTGAGGAGTGTGATCCCTCTGTAGTTGGAACACACCCTCCGTTCCCCCTTCTTAAAGATGGGGGACCGCCACCCCAGTCCGCTAATCCAGAGGCACTGTCCCTGATGTTCATGCGATGTTGCAGAGGCATGTCAACCAAGACAGTCCTACAACATCCAGAGCCTTGAGGAACTCCAGGCGTATCTCATCCACCCCAGAACCCTGCCACCAAGGAGTTTTTTGACCACCTCGGTGACCTCAGACCCAGAGATGGGGGAGCCCACCTCCGAGTCTCCAGGCTCTGCTTCCTCATTGGAAGGCATGTTAATGGGATTGAGGAGGTCTTCGAAGTACTCCCCCCACCGACCCACAAAGTCCCGAGTTGAGGTCAGCAACGCACCATCCCCACCATATACAGTGTTGATACTGCAGTGCTTCCCATTCTCCATGGCCTCCCCAAACTCCTCCCACGCCCGAGTTTTTGCTCAGCAACCACCAAAGCCACATTTCCGCTTGGCCTGCCGGCACTTATCAGCTGTCTCCAGAGTCCCACAGGACAAAAGGGTCCTGCAAGACTCCTTCTTCAGCTTGACGGCATCCCTCACCGCCGGTGTCCACCAATGGGTTCGGGGACTGCTGCCATGATAGGCACCAACCACCTTACGGCCACAGCTGTAGTCAGCCGCCTCAACAATAGAGGCACGGAACCTGGCCCATTCAGACTCAATGTCCCCCACCTCCCTCGGGACATGGTCGAAGTTCTGCCGGAGGGGGGAGTTGAAGCTATTTCTGACAGGGGACTCTGCCAGATTTTCCCAGCAGACCCTCACAACACATTTGTCCCTACCAGGCCTGACCGGCATCTTCTTCCAAGACATGTGGCCACAGGTCCGACGACACAACACAAAGTCGATCATCGAACTGAGGCCTAGGGTGTCCTGGTGCCAAGTGCACATATGAATACCCCTATGCTTGAGCATGGTGTTCGTTATGGACAATCTGTGCCGAGCACAGAAGTCCAATAACAAAACACAGCGCAGGTTCAGATCGGGGGGGCCATTCCTCCCAATCACGGCCTTCCAGGTCTCACTGACATTGCCTACGTGAGCATTAAAGTCTCCCAGCAGAAGAAGGGAGTCCCCAGAAGGTATGTCCTCTAGCACCTCCTCCAGGAACTCCAAAAAGGGTGGGTACTCCAAACGGCTGTTCGGCACATACACACAAACAACAGTTAGGCCCCGTCCCCCCACCTGAAGGTGGAGGGTGGCTACCCTCTCATCCACCGGGGTAAACCCCAATGAACAGGCTCCAAGTCGGGGGGCAATAAGTATGCCCACACCTGCTCAGTGCCTCTCACTGGGGGCAACTCCAGAGTGGTAGAGAGTCCAGCCCCTCTCAAGGAGATTGGTTCCAGTGTCCAAGCTGTGTGTCGAGGTGAGCCCAACTATATCTTGCCGGAACCTCTCGATCCCGCACACCAGCTCAGGCTCCTTCCCCTTCAGAGAGGTGACATTCCACATCCCAAGAGCCAGCTTCTGTAGCTGAGGATCAGACCACCAAGGTCCCCGCCTTCGGCCACCACCCAGCTCACACTGCACCCAACCTCCTTGGTCCCTCCCAGAATCTTTAAGTATAGAAAAAGAAGTAAAGACCTTTGAAATACAGAAATAATTAAAGTTTCTCAAGAAACGTTAAGTTTAGAAAAGATACATTTTCCCTTTTTTTTGCCTTTTATTCTATGTGTGTAACAACTTTTTTCTTTATTCTTGTGTGGATTATTTGCTTTTAGTTTTCACTAAATATTTTTAAAATGAACTTTTGGACTGAGAGATTTCTTTCGGCACGTGTTTTACCCGTGCTTGAACTCGCCTTATACTTCGGCGGATGCATACAAATAGTAGAATCTGTGACCTCTATATAACAATTGATAAACTGAGGACCTTTGTATTTTTCAGAATAATACTACTGCCTCATTCTGGTGGGGGAGGGCCACTTTTGACACAGAAGCAGCAGATAGCAATTGCGGAATGGTGAGAGAGAAAACAATGCCATTAGGCTATTGAATGTACAGGTGAAGATATAGAGATGTTTTCTCTTTTTTCTAAGCTACACTATTTCAAATGTTTCTAATCTGAACACTTTTTTTGGACTTTAAAGAGATCACGTGAGTTGGAGGCCAATGAGACACTACACAATTTTGTGTATGTAGATGAGGCAGGATTTCAAATGAATACAGTAAGGAGACGTAGCAGAAACAGCCACAGTGGATGTACCTGGTGCAATATCACAATTTGTGCTACTATTTCTGAACATGGGGTAATTCACCATGCTGCAGTCATTGGTCCCTACAACAGAGACCAGCTTCTTCAGTTCTTAAATGGGCTCCAGAATGCCATCATTCCTGAAAATGAAATGGTGATTGTGAGAGCCAACACTCCACTTCATGTGATAATTTGGGACAGTGTAAGTTTTCACTCAAACCGTGTAAAGAAATGGTTTAAACCAACCAGTAAATGATAATGTTCTCCCTGGCATCATATACACTATTCCACAGCCCAATTAAGGAATTCTTCTCTGCTTGGAGACAGAAGGTGTACAATCAGCAGCCTCATAATCAGATTTCCCTACTGGAAGCAATGGATGCTGGCTGTGAGGACGTCACACTTGATTCTTTAAAGGCTGGGTGCGGCAGGCAAAAACATTTTATCATCTGTGTCTCAGAAGCGAACACATCAGGTGTGATGTAAACGCAATGATGTGGCCTAACAGAGATGAGAGAGGATACCCTTAAGACATATTTAATAGTTTGCACTTTATAGTAATTTTAGATTTATACAATATATGAATATGTATACATATGTAGTGTTACTTTACTCTACTATACAGTAGTTGGTGCTATGTTCTAAGTTAATATATTTTTTATTTGCTTTCTAATGCATAAAGTTTCATGTGTGTCATTTTACTTTTCTCAGCTTCAGCAATTATATAATGTAAAGTTTTAGAAAAAATCCTTCACATTTCATTTTTCTCTGAACATTTTTACTCTACATTAGACATATATTTTTTGCAGTGCTCTTTTCAAAGTCAGTAAGGTATAAACATATAAAAGTATAAAAACATTTGGTGTTTAAGTCTGAAAACAATTGTGAAAGTTTTTTATTCATGGGTCACAGTGTTGAAGTGATTGACTGACTTTGCATGTTTTGACACATGTGAAAAAGGTGTTGATTGTTTCAGTGTCTTTTGCATTACTGAGTTTGTTTTATGAGAAATGCCTTAACTGTTTTGAAAACTGCATTATGAGTGATGAGAATGACATTCCTGATGTCAGCATTGCAGTGATTGAGAAAAACTGTAACATATCAGATGAATTTTTTTCTCATTTTTGCTCGGTCTTGGGTAATTATATTCAAATAAATTTGTCAAAAGCAGTTTTATACTTGGTTTACAGAACTATTTTACAGTATGTGTAATGTAATTTAATTAAAAAACATTTTTGAACAAGAACATATAACTAATGATGTGTCCAAATGCATAGTAATATCAGGATTTGTACAGAATTACACACACCTGAAATATTGAATTTCAAAACACTCAACCAAGGAAAACACTGTATTGTCTAAACTACAGACTGTATGTCTGAAAAAAAGCAACATTAAAATAAGGGATGTAAAAGGGAATGTAACATGCCACGTTACAGCAGGTAAGTGTCTTAATTATAAACTACTCTGATCAAAAAACAAATTGGTTAGCAAAACAAAAAAACAAAATGCAAGTTTTTTTAATTAATGTCATATCAAAAGCAACTGCTGATGCCAATAAAAATGATATCATATGATAGACTGGCGCCCTGGTCAGGGACATTTCCTGCCCGGTACCCAATGCTGCCATAATAGGCTCTGACCCCCAGCCAATTTGAATTAAATTGGCCAGGTCTAAAACTTTGTTATATTAAATATCAAACTGAAGATAATCTTTACCAAATACTACACATTTTTATGCCAGCAATTTTTAGCCTCCATTCTATGAAATGGATTATCAACTAATATCAATGAATCTATTCATTTATAATCATTATTGTGTACTGATCATAATTTTTGAAATATGAATAAATGTACAATACCCGCAACATTAAAAAGATAGCCTAACCTGGTGTAATTGACCTTCTGAAATCTGGTACAAAACGAACTGCAGTTTGCCCAAAAGGACTTCTCTTCACACTTGATATCTTGGTCAGATGTTCAAAAGCTGTACGAGGGTCATTGTAAGAGCCTGGCGCTGGTGTGATTGATTTAAATGGTGAGAATCTCTGGCAAAACATATTATTTTTTGTTAAATTTACATCAGTATTGACAATAATTTAAAGATATTTACAATAATCATCTTACATTTTTATATCAACACCAATAACAATGTAATAAATGTTTTTAACAGATATTCAGAAATGGAAGTTTACGTCTTCTCTCCATGCTCCCATTTTCTTCAGCTGTGCTGGGTTCCTCCTACAGTCCAAAAACATGCAGGTTAGGTGAATTGGTCCTAGTACATTTGAGTTCACCCTACAATGGATTGACACCCTCTCCAAGAATTGTTCCTTGCTTGTGCCCTGTGCTTACTGAGATAGGGTCCAGCTTCCCCTCCACCCTGTCATGGATAAGCAAATTAAAAAAAATGGATGGATGGCTGGATGGAACATTTAATTGTTCACCTGTACACTTCTAACTAACATAAGCCTTTACAAATACAAAAAGTTCTATATCAGCATAAGCCGTCCTAATTAGGGGTGTATAAAAGAAATTTCTGTCCACTGGTACGTTAAAGTGACTTTTTAAACAACTTTACCATCATTAAACTGCATAATATTTAAACTAATAAATAATAACAATAAAATAAATAATAGTATTATTACTGATAGTTGCACTATTACTTCAGGACTTCAAGCCCAGGTGCATTACACAGTATTCACCAAATTAAAATAAAATAAAACAAGTGCAACTTGGTCATGACATCTTTACCAACTGAACTATCATTTAGCCGAACTAAATTAATATGGACCTTGCTTCAAGCTAAGCTATATACATAAATAATAAAACTACAACTTGCATTTATAATGCTATTTGTGGTATAGCCCTACGGAATCGTATTAGGGCCACGGTGAAGAAAAAGACATGTTGACTTTATTCTCGACATTTCCACTTTAATTTTGACACTTATGTCGAGGTTAAAGCTGACATTTCTACTTTAATCTTACCATTTATGTCGAGATTAAAGTCGACATTTCCACTTTATTCTCATAGTTTATTTTAAAGTAGAATGTTGTAAACTAAACTTCATTCTAAAATCAATGTTTAATTTACTAGATTTTCTCAAACCCCGTCATAAGTTAATGCAGCACATTAAATGCTTTGTATTTAGTATTCCCCGACCCAGTTGTTAATCACTACACTTCTAAAACTGACTTCCTCTGCACTAAGAGGTGGCGCCGGCAGAGATCACCGCACAGAATCCATTCACTTCATGATATTCCTGCTGTCTGAAAATTTAGAATGCTAAGATAAATACTTGATATTTTCATGGTGAAATATATTAAAGCAGGTATTAAACATGCACTGCAGTGAGGTAGTGTTGCTCCCTCGCAGTAAGGGGTCCCCAGGTGTATGTTCAATGTAGAGAACTTTATGGCAGGTGTGACGAGGCTCCAAAAAACTAGATGTAGGAATGGGTTTAACTTAAATATTGTGTAAATGTTGGGTTTGTGATCTGGTGGTCAGAGACATGAACACAATTCAACGGATGTTCTTCTAAGCGGACTTTTTTTATTGCACGCGTGCTGTTTGTCTGATGTACCAAAACCCCAGTTCCTATCCTTCCTTTTTCTTTTTCCACATAACCAATCACCACATGATAAACGTCTTTGTGAAATTAAAACTAGTTATAAACTTAGCCCACAGAGTGTTCAGAACTTTAAAAATATCTTCGTTATACATGTTTAAATATGCCATTTATTCAGGGTTGTGCCCATCCCAGCAAGCATTGTGTGCGAGGCAGGAGCAAATCCTGAACGAGTCGCCAGCACATCACAGGGTGACTACGAGCAATACACTAGCAGGGTCAATATAGCATAACAAAACCCCACATCCTACATGACTTTGAAAGGAAACTGAAGCACGCCGAGTAAACCCACTAGAAAATCATGCAAATTCACCTGAGACACCCTTGCTGCAAGGCAGCAGTGCAACCTTCACACCGCCATGCCCCCACATGATTAATACATGCTTTAATGGATTTCATCGTGAAAATGATATCAAGTATATATCTTAGCATTCTAAATGTTCTGAGAGCAGGAAAATCATGAAGTGAATGTATTCTGTGCAGCGACCGCTGCTGGTGCCTCCTCAGTACAAGAGGAAGTCAGTTTAAGAAGCACATACCGATTTAACCTGGCTCGGGAAACACTTAACACAAAGCATTTAATGTGCTATATAACTTATGACAGGGTTAGAGAAAATCTAGTAAATTAAATATTCATTTTATGATGAAGTTTAGTATACGATGTTCTACTTTAATGACAAATTATGAGAATAAAGTCAACATGTCGACTTTAATCTTGACATAAACAGCGAGAATAAAGTAGAAAGGTTGAGAATAAAATCAACATGTGGACTTTATTCTTGTCATAAGCATCAAGATTAAAGTGGAAATGTCGAGAATAAAGTCAACATGTTGTCACACTATCCAGGTACATTACACTGTATTGAAAACAAATAAAACAAGTACAACTTGGCTTGCAGTATTATACAGTAGTATAGAAACAGTATTTACACATTTGAACATAATGGTCCACATCCGACCTTTCAAAACCAAAGTATCTCCAAGCAACGGATGTGACTCCTTTTTTTCGGCAAAAGTTCTTCTGTGTCATCATGTTCAACGTTATTGTCAGCTTCTGTTTCGAATGTTCTCTGTCCGTTTCAACGCGCAGTACCTACACTACCGCTATCTATTTAGCGGTGTAGCAGTGAAAAGGTCCCAATTGAATAGCTTCCCGCTGCGCCACGTTCCGAACGTCATTTAGACAATTGTGTTGCGGTATAAAAAAATTCCATATCATAACAAAAATAAAAAACAGTTTTTGGTATGAGCCGGTATACCGCCCAGCACTACTAATAGAACAGCTTCCATGAATAATTTGACACTTGTCAGGATTATCCTGAAATTTTCAAAGAAAGATTGCCTTCAAACTAATTTTCCAGATTATCAAATTTTCATTAAGGCCTTTGCATATTCTTTTAATTCTCTTATGGAATTAGCATTTAAACTGTAATCATAATCCCTCCTGCTAAAAAATCCAGAACGTTTTTTCATTACTTTCACTCTGTTTTTACCCTGTTCTATGAATTCAGTGAAGAGTTCATGACTTATTTTATTTTTGTCCTGGTGTATGTCTTTCTAAATTATGTTCAAGCAGTTTACTTTTCCACAGGTGCCCTCCACTCTAAAAGTAATTGACGTAAACAGGATGCACCTGGCCATAATATGTAGTGCTACAGTTAAGGGTCTGAATACTTAGATAAAATGAGAGGTTTCAGTTTTTGACTTTTAATAAACATGTAATCCTTTCTGAGAATGTTTTTACTTTTTCATTATGGGTTACTGAGAGTAGAATGATGTGTAAAAACTGTAAATGTATCCATTTAAAATTTAATCTACAGTACAGAAGAATAAAGAGTGCAGAAAATTAAGGGGTTTGAATAATTCCTGAATTCCCTGTACTATATGAATCTTATGTGCAAACAGCCTTTTTGCAAAATGCCAAAATCAAAATGCATGCAAAACATAAAGATTTTCTAGCAAGGGGAATATTAAAATTGATATATTATCACATGTAAAAATGTAAGCCTGATGTCAATTTTAGATTAAACTATTTATTGGCTCTTTAATCTAACATTTCTGCATTGGAAAATCTTACTAATTAATATGTTTATGAGAACACAGAACCCACAATGTATTATTGTACAGTATACGTTACCTGAGCTTGTGAAAGAAATGGAGTGTTTTTAGTACCAGGCATCTTTTCAAACAGACTCTTTATTTCATAACTTCCAGGACCAGGAATATCCTAAAAAAAAATGTTGAAATTTGGCAAACCCTTTTAAAAAAGTGCCAATACCTATAAAATAATGAAATATATTTAACATATAAATATTTTGATATCTGAACAGTCTAGATAAGAAAAGGCCATTAAGCCTAGCAAAGCTTGCCAAACTAATTTATTTCATTCTTGCAAAATAATATCAACTCTAGTTTTGAAAGTCCCTAAAGTCCTAATGTCAGTAATATTAGCCAGACAGCTTCTGTCAAACGTCTGATTGGTGGATTTGAATGATGTGACCCGCCCCCTCCACCCAACTCTAACCTGTTTGCCCCAGGAAAGTGTCAAGGGCATTTAGATGGATGTCTGCCCCCCTCCTTACCCCACCCCCAACCACCTGTTTGCCCAAGGAAAGTTTCAAGAGCCGTTTGATGGATGTCTGTCCCACCCCAACCACCTGCTTGGCCACCTGTCTATCAGCACTTGTTTTGTGGGATGGCCCCCCACTTCCTGACCCCATCTCCCGAGGACAAGTCCAGGCATGTTGCTGCCGGACCCTCGACAAGTCCAAGCATGTTCTTATCCATACCCTGCCAGCCACACCTATTTTGTGGGGTGGCCCCCTACTTCCTGGTCCCATCTCCTGAAGACAAGTCCAGGCATGTTGCTGCCGGACCAAGCGACGTGTCCGGGGCATGAAAGCCTCTGCCTCAGCCCCCCAGTCAGGCAGCACCTGTTGGTTGGCCCCTCCACTTCCTGCCCACTTCTAATAGTGGTTTATAAAAACACAGGTCATCTTCGTCATCTCTGTGAAGAAAAAATGGAATCTATGACCAATGCCCCAGTGAAGCGTCGGTTCCACAGGGTCTATTTGAAGAACCGTTTGAAAAGGGTTAAAAGGTGTTTGGTTCCCAAGTTTCTTGAAGCTGAAGCAGCGGACGAGGATCGGACTAAGTTGTGTGAAACAAGAGTAGAATCAGGTGATGACGATAAGGAAAACTGTCCTACGCCTTCAGTATTCAAGGCCTGAATTCTGCAAGCTGATGCGGCGGCCGAGTAACGGACTAAGTCGTCTGAAACATAGTTTGAATTGAGCGATGACAAAATGGAAAACCCACCTTTATTTTACGCCATGCCCCTTCCCTTTTACCATAAATACTCAGCCTATTATTCACCGAAGCCAAATGGAGGATCAGACCATTTCAGAATTCTTTGAAGCTTTTGAAGCTCCCCGCATATCGGCAGCTACAGACTGGAATGACGGAGGCCGGCGTAACATCCTCAGGGTTCCCGCCTTAGGCTCCAAAGCCTGAGGCTTCAAGGCCTGAATCGTACCGATTCTATAACTCGGGTTGGATGGATTGCATTCAGGACCACCAAGAATCTGGCCCACGGTATTTTACTGTACGACCTGATTACACTCTCATGTCAAGAGACCTTGAGACAGACAGTGGATTCCAGTCTCCGTGGTCGGCGTGGTCCTCACCCGTCTCCGCTAATGGTGATCAGATGGAAACCTCTCACCTAGCTCCAGGGCAGCCATGGGTGCACAAACAAGTACCGAAGGAACCAATGTCGGTCACTTTCTGAGACAGATATGGATTTCCCTGATGGTGTGCTGCTTGAAACTTGGAAAAAGGCCCTACAGCTTGTTAAAGGACTGATGACGTCTCTGCTGGACATTATTGTCTACTACGACCAGAAAAAAGAATGTCAAGGCTGCGATATAAATCACCCCTCCCAGACAAGACATACCTGCCTCTTTGAACCTGAAATCACCTACCATCAAGGTCGCTTTCAGAAGATTCTGAAATATTCGCTGAAACGACAGGCGGTGAAAGTTCTGGGGTATTATAACATTCTACTGCCGATTCCCAAAATATACATAGTGGCTGAAAAGACTGTGGATGAATTTGAAAATACCAGCTCTATTTATGATACTGTAATGCAGTCATTTTACAAAATGGATGAATACTCCTACTGTGTAACCCACCATGTGGCAAGTGAGTTTTGTAAGCGTAATGTTAACCATGAGGGTCATATGAATCTGTAGACTAAATATGACCTGTGTCGCAGTTGAGGTTCTGATCCACCTCTTGAACCCTGAGTACCACTCCAAACACCAGGTAAAAAGTCCACAATTATTATTTATTATAATAATAATGTGCACCAAGCACCACCACTCCACTCTTCTCAATAAACAAGCAATACAATTTAGCATTCAATCCTCCAACACCCAGACACTTAGCCACCCTTCCTCCCAGCTCAGCTCAGCCGTCTGGGAGCTCCCACAGTCCTTTTATATTCCCTGACCTGGAAGTGTTCCCAATCCCCAGTCCATGTGATCCTGTATCACTTCCGGGTCAGGTAAAAAGTACTTTTCTTCACCCCAGAAGCCCGTCGCTCTTCCTTTGACGAACTTCCGGGTTATAGGGCAATATGAGTCCACTGGCCTCCCGACAGCGATTCCCAGTGGTCCCCAAGGTATCCAGCAGGGCTGTGCATTAAAACTACATAGTCCATAAGGCCCTGATGGAATTCAAGGCCCGTCCATGCTGTCGGGAGAGCTCCTCCTGGCGGCCTGGGGGTGAGGACCGGAATATGAAGCCGGCCATCCACCAAACCTGGAATTTGATTATATGATAGAACTGCTGGGTCCTTCTGAGCCTGAAACCACAACAGTCTGAACAACTCAGACTCCTAAATAAATGTTTTCTAAGTTGTTAAGTGGTGTCAGTGTCTGTTTTATCACCGACGATGGAGCAGGTCTTGGAAAAAGCATATGATAACTCTGAGAACGCGGGGTCCTTGGGGAGAATCCCTAAAAAGAACTCTCTTGCAATCGGGTCACAATATTGGGGACCAAGAGGTGTCCAAGTGGTTATCGTGGCAATACACCTACATGATACATAAACCGGCTAGAATCCATTTTAAAAGGAATAAGGTGTATGTTTCCAATATAGACGGGCAATGGCAGATCTATCTGGCGGATATGTTAAACCTGGCTAAGTATAACCAAGGCTACAAGTATCTACTGACTTGTATAGATATTCTTTCTAAATATGCCTGGGTCAGGGTACTGAAAAACAAAAACGATAAAGAAGAAACAAGGGCTTTTCGAGAAAGTTTGGAGTAAGGTAGAGTTCCCGTCAAACTTCAGACCGATAGCGGTAAAGAGTTTCTCAATCGGGAATTTCAAAGCATACTCAATAAACACGGGGTAAAACATTTTACCACCGCTAGTGAATTAAAGGCTTCGGTGGTGAAGAGATTCAAGCGAACTCTGAACACCAAAATGTGGCGTTATTTCAGCTCCCGGAATACCTGGTCCTATCTGCAGGGGCTACAGGACTTAGTGAAATCTTATAATCTGAGCTATCACCGAGGCATAAAAATGGACATGCCGAGGTGAATAGTTCCAATTCTTGGAAAGTCTTTAAAAACATATACGTTTTAACTAAACCCAAAAGAAGTCTAAAATATAAATTTAAAGTTGGCGATACGGTGAGAGTGTCAAAATCCTGGAATCTTTTTACCAAGGGCTACAAACAAACATTTTCAGATGAGGTATTTACCATTTCTGAACTAGTCCCCAGGGATCCGCCTGTCTACAAACTCAAAGATTATGACGGCAAAGACATTATAGGTTCCTTTAATAACACAGAGATACATAAGATTCGAGGTACAGACGTCTTCAGGAATGAAAAGATTTTGGTGAAAAAAAATATCCATAGAAAAAAGCATATTTTGGTGAAATGGGCCCAAAAAGTTTAACAATTGGATCCCTGAAAGCTACACGCGAGACGTTAAATACAGAGAATCAAAAAATAGTATTTCATTCACGGTGTGTTTCACAATGGAGAGAAAAAGCTTTTACGTTGTTCTACCCAGCAATTCTTCCCAGGATGTTTTCCCTACTAATACCATCGCTGAATTTACCGTCAAATTAAATTACAGGGCCCCTGGGAAGTTGGATTGGTCGAAATTCAGTATCCGCACACCTGGAATACCCTAGAGAAACTGGATAATGAATTTATCGTGGTGTCCCCGCGAATAGCTAAATTTTATACTATTCCGGTGGGCTATTACTCTAGCGTCGAGAATGTGATAGCCAAGATAAATGAAGTGGTGGCAAAAGAACCGAAATCCATCGAGGCCGGTTCAGCAGTCACTACAATAATGGAAAACACCATGAAATTCTGCTACAGCGCTCTGGAGTGAAGATTCTACATCATAAACACTGTGAAGGATGAAACTCTGCATGTCAAGGGACAATTGGGGAGGATTCTGGGAGCTCATTTGGACATTACCATGGGCCTGGTGAATGAAGCTACTTACCTCGCAGATATCAGAGCGGGGTTTTATTCCTTGTACGTCTACAGCGACATTGTGTCTCACCAAAGAGTCGGAGACAGTTACGTCACTCTCTTGAGATGTGTACATAAAGAGGATGAGATGAATAAGATTACCACAATCACCTACGACAAGACGCACTACGCTCCAGTCAGCAAGACTCAGTTTGATACTTTGACCATTGAAATAAAGACGGATCAGGACAAACCGGTTCCATTTCAGTTTGGCAAAGTCATAGTCAAGTTACATTTCAGGACCTCTAAGAGATGTATACACGACTAATATAGAGATGAGATCTTACCTGAACCCTAGCCCTTACGTGCATTATTATGAAGCCCAAGCCAGTAGTGGACTCCCCGGATTCTATGGGGCCCCCGTTATGTACGGTTCTGGGATCAGCAGAATATTTCGAGGTCTGTTTAGAAGAGCTTTGCCTCTCTTGAAAAGAGGATTCAAAATTGTCAAACCACACATTAAATCAGCCGCTAAGAATATTGTCAAAGACGTGGTGGCAGGGGCCATGTCAGGAGTAATAACTCGAGGAAACGAAGAAAATCAAGCGGGGGAGGGTCTGATGGTTATGAGGAAAACTAAACGTAAGAGACCTCCCAGGTCACGATCATCAAAAAGACGCGCCGTTCAGCTTTTACATCATTTTCTTCTCTCCGCCACAAGGATAAGTCCCACACCCGCAGAAAAAAGAAATCAAAAAACATTTTTAAACTCAAGATGTCTTTTGTTCATCGAATGTCTAAAGAGTATGTGAAATCCGAACTGGACTTGTTTACGGTACCCTATACCCTAGACTAGTGTGGAAAAAAGGATCTATGTCGAGGTACCTCCTCTCTCAGCTCTATCTGAGGTTGCCCCACTGGAGTTTCTGATTACCGGTAACGGGGAAGACTACTTGGACCTGAATAACATGGATGTAACCGTGGGAGATTGCCTAATATCACAGAGTTCCAGCCTTTACCCATACAGAGCCTTTTTTATGAGATTGTTAAATTACAGCAATGAAACTCTCAAGTATCAATTTTCATCGGGTCTTTTTTACAAAGACTCCGCCAACAAACATGAAAACACAACCTTGGACGGACCAAATGTGGGATTCAAAAAAAGAAACTATTATAAGGCCCAGGGTAAGACAGTAGAACTCCTCTGATCTATTCATTCTGACTTATTTTTTCAAGAAAAATAAATTCTAAACGGGGTGGACGTCAGAATAAAAATGGTGTGGAATGAATGAATTCTGTCTTTTGTCCGGAGTTGGCGAGCGTTACAAAGTAAACATTTTATCCGCCACACTTTTTGTCAAGAAAGTTAAAGTTTCAGTGGCAGTGCAATTGGGGCACGCCTACGCTCTCACATCCGCCAATGCCAAGTACCCCATGGAAAGAGTGAATATGAAAGTTCTCAGTTTGCTGGCTGGGATACGGGTGAGCAATCAGGAGAACCTGTTCTTGGGACAATTATCCAAGTACGTGGTCCTAGACATGGTGGATAATGATGCCTTTTCTGGGGATTACGTCAGAAACCCCTTCAATTTCAAGCATAACAATGTGGGGTTCCTGGCCTTGTATTTGGACGGAGAACAAATTCCCGCCAAACCATTTGAACCCAATTTTGCTAATGACACCACCACTCGAGAATATTACAACCTCGTGTTGGCCTCCGGAAAGCATTTGAAAGACCTACCTCTAGCCATCAGTCGTTCTAAATTCTCCTGAGGCTACACCCTGTTTGCCTTTGATTTGATGCCCGATCAAGAATGCGGAGACTAATTCTCATTGATGAAAACCGGGAACATGAGATTTAAATTCCGCTTTCAGCAGCCCCTACCCCATACTGTGAATCTAATAGTGTATGCGGTCTTTGACAACATTATTGAAATAAACCAGGGAAGAAATATACTTTATGATTACTAAAAAGCATGAACACCCTGCAGATCAACAAACTCATGTCCAGTAATCCGTACACAGAAAATCTGTTTTACGGAGTGTTGGCGTGCGACAAACTGCCTGAAAAGATACTTATGGATCTCCCGACCATGATCATCGTCAATCACCCCTGTATGCAAAGTTCTATGACCTGTAATTATCTTAATAAAGAATAGGCAAACTGTGTAATCAAATGTAATATTTTATTAAACAAAAAATATAATTACATTTCAATAAGGAATCCATTCATTATTTTTGTGAGATCTGGTTTTCTTTGCCAACAGGTGTATCGGAAGCAGATGCAGCAGCGGCAGAGGCAGCCACCCCGCCTGGAGCAGAAGGTTTGAAACTCTCTAGAAGTTCTCACGTGTCGACGTTTGGCACGGCAGAGGCTGGAATGTTCAAACCAGCCAGGGCCTTAACAAATTCTTTCCACCCCCTAGCTCTCCGATAGGACGGGATGTTGTGACGGGCGCTTAAGTTCCTTATTAGATCAACCATATTTGTACCGGGTAACGGTTCTCCATGAAACAGAAAACTCTCCCAAGCCATTCCAGTAGGTTGTATTCGACAAGACGCACTACGCTCCAGTCAGCAAGACTCAGTTTGATACTTTGACCATTGAAATAAAGACGGATCAGGACAAACCGGTTCCATTTCAGTTTGGCAAAGTCATAGTCAAGTTACATTTCAGGACCTCTAAGAGATGTATACACGACTAATATAGAGATGAGATCTTACCTGAACCCTAGCCCTTACGTGCATTATTATGAAGCCCAAGCCAGTAGTGGACTCCCCGGATTCTATGGGGCCCCCGTTATGTACGGTTCTGGGATCAGCAGAATATTTCGAGGTCTGTTTAGAAGAGCTTTGCCTCTCTTGAAAAGAGGATTCAAAATTGTCAAACCACACATTAAATCAGCCGCTAAGAATATTGTCAAAGACGTGGTGGCAGGGGCCATGTCAGGAGTAATAACTCGAGGAAACGAAGAAAATCAAGCGGGGGAGGGTCTGATGGTTATGAGGAAAACTAAACGTAAGAGACCTCCCAGGTCACGATCATCAAAAAGACGCGCCGTTCAGCTTTACATCATTTTCTTCTCTCCGCCACAAGGATAAGTCCCACACCCGCAGAAAAAAGAAATCAAAAAACATTTTTAAACTCAAGATGTCTTTTGTTCATCGAATGTCTAAAGAGTATGTGAAATCCGAACTGGACTTGTTTACGGTACCCTATACCCTAGACTAGTGTGGAAAAAAGGATCTATGTCGAGGTACCTCCTCTCTCAGCTCTATCTGAGGTTGCCCCACTGGAGTTTCTGATTACCGGTAACGGGGAAGACTACTTGGACCTGAATAACATGGATGTAACCGTGGGAGATTGCCTAATATCACAGAGTTCCAGCCTTTACCCATACAGAGCCTTTTTTATGAGATTGTTAAATTACAGCAATGAAACTCTCAAGTATCAATTTTCATCGGGTCTTTTTTACAAAGACTCCGCCAACAAACATGAAAACACAACCTTGGACGGACCAAATGTGGGATTCAAAAAAAGAAACTATTATACGGCCCAGGGTAAGACAGTAGAACTCCTCTGATCTATTCATTCTGACTTATTTTTTCAAGAAAAATAAATTCTAAACGGGGTGGACGTCAGAATAAAAATGGTGTGGAATGAATGAATTCTGTCTTTTGTCCGGAGTTGGCGCGTTACAAAGTAAACATTTTATCCGCCACACTTTTGTCAAGAAAGTTAAAGGTTCAGCAGCGGTAAAATTGGGGCACGCCCACGCTCTCACATCCGCCAATGCCAAGTACCCCATGGAAAGAGTGAATATGAAAGTTCTCAGTTTGCTGGCTGGGATACGGGTGAGCAATCAGGAGAACCTGTTCTTGGGACAATTATCCAAGTACGTGGTCCTAGACATGGTGGATAATGATGCCTTTTCTGGGGATTACGTCAGAAACCCCTTCAATTTCAAGCATAACAATGTGGGTTCCTGGCCTTGTATTTGGGACGGAGAACAAATTCCCGCCAAACCATTTGAACCCAATTTTGCTAATGACACCACCACTCGAGAATATTACAACCTCGTGTTGGCCTCCGGAAAGCATTTGAAAGACCTACCTCTAGCCATCAGTCGTTCTAAATTCTCCTGAGGCTACACCCTGTTTGCCTTTGATTTGATGCCCGATCAAGAATGCGGAGACTAATTCTCATTGATGAAAACCGGGAACATGAGATTTAAATTCCGCTTTCAGCAGCCCCTACCCCATACTGTGAATCTAATAGTGTATGCGGTCTTTGACAACATTATTGAAATAAACCAGGGAAGAAATATACTTTATGATTACTAAAAAGCATGAACACCCTGCAGATCAACAAACTCATGTCCAGTAATCCGTACACAGAAAATCTGTTTTACGGAGTGTTGGCGTGCGACAAACTGCCTGAAAAGATACTTATGGATCTCCCGACCATGATCATCGTCAATCACCCCTGTATGCAAAGTTCTATGACCTGTAATTATCTTAATAAAGAATAGGCAAACTGTGTAATCAAATGTAATATTTTATTAAACAAAAAATATAATTACATTTCAATAAGGAATCCATTCATTATTTTTGTGAGATCTGGTTTTCTTTGCCAACAGGTGTATCGGAAGCAGATGCAGCAGCGGCGGCAGAGGCAGCCACCCCGTCTGGAGCAGAAGGTTTGAAACTCTCTAGAAGTTCTCACGTGTCGACGTTTGGCACGGCAGAGGCTGGAATGTTCAAACCAGCCAGGGCCTTAACAAATTCTTTCCACCCCCTAGCTCTCCGATAGGACGGGATGTTGTGACGGGCGCTTAAGTTCCTTATTAGATCAACCATATTTGTACCGGGTAACGGTTCTCCATGAAACAGAAACTCTCCCAAGCCATTCCAGTAGGTTGTATTAAGGTTATGCAACATTTTCTGTAAAATAATTTTGGTATATTTCTTTGATTTATCCACCGCACTTTTCAAAATCTTGTTGTGCACGTGTTCTTCTGCACTCCTGGTGGCTCCTCCTTGCTCTCGGCAGGCATCAATAACATCAGTGAACCAGTTTCTTTATCGACACTCAAGTCACCGTGTTCAAGTATTGGTTTCATTTGTTTATCGAGTTCACTTTCCTCTTTCACTTAAAAGGTCGTTGGAAGCCGGGGGTTTAGGTTGCCATTGAGCCATTTGTTATTGAGGTACCAGGTACATCTTGTGCATGTATTCTATATTTATACTCTTGAACCTATTAAACTAGTAATGAAAGTAATGGCCGCGCTTAATAGAGCTCCGAGAAACCCTCCTTTCTGATTTAAAGGGGCTTTTTTCTTTTTAAGGGTAAGTTTTTTATCGCTGAGTTTTTTAATGGCACAATGATGCTTCTTCCTTAACTTGAACTGTCTGGAAATCAGGGGGACATGGCCTTTTAAAGTATTGGGAGCTATGTCGGCCAGAGCGAAAATGAAATCTTCAGGAGCTTCGCTCAGCACCACTTTACTTTGGTGATAGGAAACCCTATGCAAGGTCTTAAGCAGAGAGAGATTTCTTTTAATTTTGCACGACATGCCAGCTCAAATACTCGGAAAATCGCACGTCTTTATCTTTTCACAATGTACACCGCAGGCCAGTCGGGAGGAAACAATCCGGTATGTAAACGAAATTCGTCAGCCGTTTGGGCTTTCAGATCCACCAACAGATAACCGTAAGGGGTCCATGTAGCATCCTCAAAGGCCTCCAAGAAAAATGTAACCATCCCAGGGTACATTTGACACGCTAAATTGGTGATTTGCAGATTATCTCTTGAGTTTTTAAAGTGGGTGATGTAATTGGCATTCAGATTTATCGTTCTACTTTTCTTGCCTTGAAAAAATAAATTTTGGACCAAGTAAATGATGGACAAATTCCTGTGATGAGTATATTTTATGAAGGCCCTCTCTATCTCTGCACTACAGCTCGTCTGTTCCATCAAATCGTTGACGATCACCAAGTTAGCTCGGTCAGGCGGCAGTAGTTCATCGTCGCTTAAGGAGGCAGGTAAC
Source organism: Polypterus senegalus (assembly GCF_016835505.1). Classification (NCBI taxonomy): domain Eukaryota; kingdom Metazoa; phylum Chordata; class Cladistia; order Polypteriformes; family Polypteridae; genus Polypterus; species Polypterus senegalus. The sequence goes on along the minus strand of NC_053157.1, from coordinate 101,842,032 downwards.
CCCTCCCAAAATTTGGTTTTGCGAAATTGGGCTAACAGTTCGTTGTATAGAGGCTGCCAACAGCTATAAAACCAGACTATATTGTCAGGGCGATGAGAAAGCACATGGTCCACGTGCTCCAAAAGCTTTTTCACATAATGTGATTTGCCCGAACAGGAGGGTCCTGAGACTATTTTTGAGAATGGATGCTGAAGTCTAACATCAAAGCCCTCTTTAGTATCCACAGGGGAGAGATGTGAAATCGGGCAATAAAACCCTTTTATTGTACACCACTCTGAATCTTTTTCTGAGTGGACGATTTTGCAATGTCAGGGTCTTTTTGTTCCTATGAATCTGTGTGCCATGAACCGTTATTTCTTTCTAGATAGACTAGATCCATTAACGAGTAGAGGTTTACCGCTTGAACCATTTCATGATTGAGAGTAATGCCCTTTACCTTCATGCAGACCTTGCCTTTAAACGTTTTGTATGCATTTCTTCGACCCCCAGATACAAATTCTTCTATGAAATCATCAGGATATAGTTCACTGGTGACTTCGCCTAAATAGTCACCGATTGGCGGCGTCTACTGTCCAGACAAGGCTGTGAAGATAACGGAATCTGTATCATGATACAGGATCCTCGGCCCTAAAATGATCGTACAATTCTAGGCGGGCATAGGCCGTTGTGAAAGCGGTGATCACCACATTGATGGGACCGGGTAGAACGTATCTGTCATCCGCATACCTCCACTGCACTTGACCGATTTCGTTGCTGACCAATCCAAAATAAAAGACCCGATACACGTCTGAGAATAGGTAATCAAAGAATTATTGGGTATGTTTAACAAATGTCGTGGTCAGTTGGTTAGGCTTATGACCGAATTTTCCCCAGACAATTCACAAATAACTTGGCTATGTTTTCACACTCCAATAATACTCCTTCTTTTACGAAATAGTCATCAACATAGTGCTGGTGGGATGCTTCGTCCTGGGCCCACAATGGCCAACCAGAGGCCTCCTGTTTGCCTTTCAGATGAATTTTGATGTAATCGGAAAATAAATCTGCAATACTCTGTTCTTAGTGCCATATCTCATGAATTTTTAAAACTCTGTACCCTTTATCTAAGGTCTTGAGTATTTCAACGCTGCACCATGTTCCTGTTAAAGACCTTTCCCGATCATTGTGATGGCAAAGTCCATTGGTTGTTTGGGTTTCTGCACATGTACGGCAAAGAGTGAAAATCAATTTATCGCAAATTATTAAAGGGAGGACCAGAAAATACAAATTGCAAGGGGCTAGCATAGTGATTTTAACGAGCCTGAAGTAATGTTCAAGATCGTCAAATTCCTCAAAAATAAAGGTCGGATGGCCGATTGGGTAGGTTTTTGTTTTGTTGACGTAAGGGTACAGACTTGTAAAATCATAATAATGCATTTGTTCGTCGCCTTGAACCTTAAGATATAATTTGATAGCGTTGGTGAGCCCTCCAAACAGGGCATCACAGGGATTGATAGGTTCAGGAAACTCAAAGCGCCTTAAGAAATCCTGAAGCTCCGAATCCTCTTTTTTCATGCATTCCCACTGATGTTCCCAAAGCACTCTAACCGTCAGATTAAATAGATTTTTTTTTTAGATAAAAGCAGCCAGCAAACTGAAAGGCCGTCAGGACACCCTGAACTTCTGCGTAACCATTTAGATTAAATGACCCCATCTTTACTTCAACGTGATTCAGGGCATGTCAAATGTTTATTTTTTCCATCTCGGAAAGGAACATTAGCCATTGAATAGAAGCATTAGAATAAGCTTTGTGAATGTGTTTGTAATGATCACTCAGGATTATTCCAATTGCATTATCAGGCATGCAGTTTTGTCTGTACATGGACAGACAGAGAGAAGATAGGGTCATACACTAAAAAGGATCAATATTACCAATCCTGAGCACTTCCTCTCTAAATTTAATGCATGCTGTTCTCAAAATAACCACATCGTTTCGACAATAGTAAGCCATTTCTTGTCTAAAGTTGAATGTACCGCTTTTAATCAATTCGTACGAAGACAAAAACTCCTCTCTTTCCTGGCTCATCATGTGCTGAATACCGTAATATTTAGGATCGGGGTACAGTTTGATGTAATTTTGATTTTCAATGGTATTAAAGAAACGGGGAAAGTACCTTTTTTGAGCCTGGAATCCCAGGGCTTTGGGCATACTGCTCAGTTTCATAGGTAAGAAGTTCAATGAGTCGATAAATCTCAAGTCATAATCTTCTTCTATAAAGCACATTAGTTTACAACCCTGAGATGTAACAATTGGAGTTTGCCTGCTCTCGACGAGATATTTCATTAAGAAATAGCTATCATACCCCTTAGAATTGTGAGCTATGAACGTGTGCTCATGGTATTTCGGGTGTCAATATCTATATACCGGCCCAACTTCACGATTGACCGTTCCGATGCATGCAGTGGATGTAATTGGGGATGTGGGTTCCGTCATCTTGACGGCACTCAAATTCATAGAACACGTACTTTTCATGGATCAGTCTTTGTGGTAAGCTTTGAATGAAACACTGATGATTTTCATCCGATTCTTTCACGCCCACTCTACAAACGCGACAGTGTTTGGGTTGACACTTGTGAGGTTTTGACTCAGCATTCACAGCGTATCACTTGTTGTACAGAGCGCAGACTTTATGGGCATCGCAGATGTTTCCAGACGTGTCTTTTCATTAAATGTACATGTTTTGTGGATTTTGAAGCAAAATCTTGATCGACAGAAATGATGGCAATTGGGACATCGAAAAGCCTCCCCGTTAAACCATCGACAGTCTGTAGATAAACAGACGTCACAGTGCTGTTCGCAACAGAAATCGCAGATATAGGAAAATCTCAGAAAGCCTTTTAGATTCAAAATACCAGAATAATGCTCATTTTGCAAAAACAGGAACGCCACCTTTGTTTTTCTAATAGAGTATTAGTTTTCGGTTACCGGTACCAGATGATAATTTTAATTCCTAGTAGCCTCTCAAATTTTTCAACATCTGAAAACGTTACTTTCTGATCCATTCATAACCTGAACCTGACATGCAGTTGATGAGCCTCTTGTTCACACAATTTCTGGTTGTTTCTGAACCTAGCATTTAATACAGCCAGCAAACCCCTGGCAAAACAACACTGATCATCCGGGTTGAAGGAGATCTATTGGTGCTTCTGTTTCTTTTGCACAATTATATCGTTGAAAAGGGTACAGGGTTTACGCCTAGACCCCCCGCCACCAGATGGAACCCTCACTACCTGAACTATTAGCATCAGACTGTCCTCAACAGAAAGCATACCCGCGGGGGTTAGGGAAAAAACACTGGGGTTGACAGATTACGCACGTAATTCTAACTGAACTAGATCCTTAGGATTCAAAGTGGTCATAAAACTGTCTAATATTTGCTGAAGGGTCTCATGTATATGATTAAAACCTTCGGCAAATGAATCAAGTGTGTAGGCCTCAGAAAAATTTAAGTGGTGTCTAATGTCGATATTGTTAAATTTTGGACGCTCCGTTATAGACAAATTATATAATCTAGAGGTGGAGGGCTGCAGGGAGCTTACTAACGGCTCTGAAGATGATGGATTCACCGTATGTGAGGTAGATGGCTTTGGAGAGTTTACTGACGGCTCTGGAGACCATGGATTCACCGTATACGAGGTAGATGGCTGTGGAGAGTTGGTTTCGAGACTCAAGTTTACCCTGGACGAATTAGTCACTCCTGATCCTGTCTGAGAATGTGGGGAGGAATTATCCGACTCTGTTAAGTCATCAACAGGTGAGTGTTGAAGACTGACCTTACTGGGCTATGAGGTAGTAGGGTTTCTTGCAGGGTAGGTCAACGTAGTCGAGTCGTCGACCGGTAACTGTTGAAGTGGGGATCTACTTGTCCCTGAGGTACCTGAGGTAGAAGGCTGTATTACAGGGTCGTTCAAAATAGTCAAGTCGTTGACCAGTAAGTGCTGAAGTGGGGGTCTACTTGTCCCTGAGGTACATGATGTACATGAGGCCCCTGATATCCCTGAGGTAGAAGGTTGTGAGGATTTTACATTTGTGTCTAGGGCATTTGGTTGTTGTGAAGGGCCTGAAGACATTCTGACCTCAGAAGAGGTACTCTTCAAAAACTCCAGCAGAGTGTTAACTACGGCTATTTCATCAAAATTTAGAACCTGGAGCAAATTATTAATGAGGTCAAAATTGCTGATCGGATGTGTCACTGGGGTTGGTGATTGAACAATTTGAGGAGATCGAGAGGGGTGGGGATTTTAGGGGGCTTTTAGAATATTCAAGGTTAGCAGATATCTCTTTTAATAGTCTTAGTTTTTCACTGGATGGTCTTTTCCTACATTTGCGCCCTCCAGGATGTTCACGTTCACTGTTTGTATCACTGCGCTGCCGCTGCGTGGTCATTGCCGCTGCCGCTAGACCTGTTTTCAGGCATGACCTAAATTTAAGCAAAGGTTACAGTTATTAGCACAGAATATAATAATAATTTGCTGTCAATGTTATTGTAATGAAAAAAAAAGGAATGTAAAAAACTATCCTTTAATTTCGGGGTAGAACCCTGGAAAAAGCATACAGATGCATCAAATGTAAACTCATTTCAGGTACGTAATTGTACCCAGGAGACACTAATTCTACAAATTGATCCAATACCCAGCTAAGAACGTCACCCAACTGATCCAGTCTTTCTCTGCATCTCAGCTCATGGTCAGGCCAAAGGGAATATCAGGTTGAATAACGATTTATACGCTGAGATCCGCGGTCAGAGTGAGGCATTGCTGGTAAAGGGGACCGCCCGGGGGCTGAACACCGGCTAGAATTAGAAGGCATCGCTGATTGCGGAGGAGCCTACAGGAGATTCTAACCAAAACTGCTCTCAGAGGGTGGAGGAGAATGCCGACCGCTGCTCTCAGAGGGAGCAGGAGAATGCTGACCGCTGCTCTCAGAGGGCACAGGAGAATGCTGAACAGCGGCTATCAGAGGACAGAGGTGTTTGTAGGGTCTGCCAGTTTTGGTAGAGTGCTAGATTTTCTGAACCCTGGAAATAAAAGTATGACCTTATCAGTTAAACACCACTTTTCACAAAATCTGGAGCTACGTATGTTACCCTACATTTCTTTGATAAACTGAAAATGACACTTACTGCGATTGTACAAATCAGTGAAATCCCTTTGAGAAACTGTTTCACATTGTAAAGGGTTATCGTCTACAAAACAAAATGCATACCTTCTTTAAAATAACAATTCCTCTTCCAACGCTTGCAGTGGCTCAAACAAAATGCATACACTCTTTAAAATAACATTTCCCCTTCCAACATTTGCAGCGAATCAAACAAAATGCAAGAGCTCTTTAAACAAGCAAGCCACACGCGCGCACGCATACACACACACAAACTCGTCTACACACACGCACGTGTGCATGCATGCACAGCTCAACCTGTTAATTAACCCTGCACGTTTTAATCTGTGTCACCCCTTTTCATCCCCAGTTCATACCGATAGAAACATGGCAATATAAAAAATTCTATTTTATGGTAGTTAGACAGACTATCGCACATTATAGGCTATTTGTAACTACCTGAACGAAGCACTTTAACAAAGCACATAGCATACAAAAGCATACAAACTTTTTCAAAATAGACAGCCAGGTCTCAGAGTATGAAAATATAATCTCATAAATATATATCATCTGGTTTGAGATCTCTGTAAAGGATGTTTAAGAAAGTGAGGAGATGCTGTGTGTTGTATGGCCCAATAATGTATGGGAATATGAGTTGTGGAGAACAGCCCAGACACAGACAGGTAGATTGATGTTTTGCACCACCACACATTTATTTACAATTATTTACAGTTAATAAAGTGCACAAACCCAGTGCCGCAGCACCAATCACCCCTTAAGTCCAGGTCTTCTCACAATGCCTTTCTCTTCTGGCTGCCTCCACTCCTCTCTTCCAAGACTTCGTCCTTCTTCCGCCTGACTCCAGCCATCGAATGGAGGGAGGCGGCCCCTTATATACATGCCTGGAAGGGCTTCAGGCACTTCCCGACACTCCTCCACTGACACTCCCCTGTGTGGCGGAAGTGCCGGCTGTGCACCCAGAAGCACTCCGGGGGTTCCCTGGTCCTCTTCTCCCCAGCATTTCCGGGTGTGGCGGAAGTGCTGAGGTCCAGGGCTCCAAAGGCACTAGGGCGCTCCCTGGCGGTGACCACGGGCCCCTACAGGGTCCCCAAAGCAACCAGGGTGGTCGCCCCCACATTGTCTGGGGAAGGCACAAGCCTTCCTCCGGTCCTCCTGGGCTTCCCGGCTGGGTCGCCACCCCAGCCATCTCCGATAGAGTTAGGACACTATGCACTGAAATATCAATACGCGTAGTGAAGTTCCATCCCTGTTGGCCTGGTACAAAGACAGTGGCTCTGTGGCGGATAACATATGGAGCATGCCTTCTGTCTTTGGTTAAGTTTAAGCCAGCCTTGTCCAGGTACATGAAGTTGTGAGGTGGTTCAATTGATTCTAGTTCCATTATTTGCTATATCCCAGAACAAAAGAAATAAATTACATATATTTTTAATTTAGGAAAGATTCAGTTACATTAAATGTATACATATTGCATATTCTTTTCTATGGCCGCAGCAAATATGTGTACAGGTCACGCTTACTGTACCATATATCAGTATACAGTGATATACTCTTTACTGTAAAGCACAGTTAATGTATGCACACACATTGTTTACCTGTACAGTAGGCCCTTCACTGTGTCACCATACCTTTTAAATGGTACATGGTACAGGTGTTTCATGCTCATCTAGTGTCATTTCAGCACCCTGTCGATAATTGAGATACTAACAGATTGGATGTTTTAAAAGACATTGTTGACTTCTATAATGGCACTCTGTAAATCCCTTTATTTTCTGTGACTATGGTTCAATTAGCTTGCACCTGTTGAGATATGAAAATGGAACCTCTGCCATCCCTTTGAGGTAGTCTTGCAGTCCTATGTAGGGAAAAATACTGGCAAGTAAGATTTCAAAAAAATGTCACTGTGTACATGCACTGTATATATATATATAAAGTGGGATGCAAAAGTTTGGGCAACCTTGTTAATAGTCATTATTTTCCTGTATAAATCGTTGTTTGTTACGATAAAAAATGTCAGTTAAATATATCATATAGGAGACACACACAGTGATATTTGAGAAATGAAATGAAGTTTATTGGATTTACAGAAAGTGTGCAATAACAAACAAAATTAGGCAGGTGCATAAATTTGGGCACCGTTGTCATTTTATTGATTCCAAAACTTTTAGAACTAATTATTGGAACTCAAATTGGCTTGGTAAGCTCAGTGACCCCTGACCTACATACACAGGTGAATCCTATAATGAGAAAGAATATTTAAAGGGGTGAATTGTAAGTTTCCCACCTCCTTTAATTTTCTCTGAAGAGTAGCAATATGGGGTCACAAAACAACTCTCAAATGACCTGAAGACAAAGATTGTTCACCATCATGGTTTAGGGGAAGGATACAGAAAGCTGTCCCAGAGATTTAAGCTGTCTGTTTCCACAGTTAGGAACATATTGAGGAAATGGAAGACCACAGGCTCAGTTCAAGTTAAGGCTTGAAGTGGCAGACCAAGAAAGATTTCGGATAGACAGAAGCGACGAATGGTGAGAACAGTCAGAGTCAACCCACAGACCAGCACCAAAGACCTACAACATCATCTTGCAGCAGATGGAATCACTGTGCATCGTTCAACCATTCGGCGCACTTTACACAAGAAGATGCTGTATGCGAGAGTGATGTAGAGGAAGCATTTTCTCCACCCACAGCACAAACAGAGCCGCTTGAGGTATGCTCAAGCAAATTTGGACAAGCCAGCTTCATTTTGGAATAAGGTACTGTGGACTGATGAAACTAAAATTGAGTTATTTGGGCATAACAAGAGGCGTTATGCATTAAGGAAAAAGAACACAGCATTCCAAGAAAAACACCTGCTACCTACAGTAAAATATGGTGGTGGTTCCATCATGCTGTGGGGCTGTGTGGCCAGTGCACGTACTGGGAATCTTGTCAAAGTTGAGGGACGCATGGATTCCACTCAGTATCAGCAGATTCTGGAGACCAATGTCCAGGAATCAGTGACAAAGCTGAAGCTGCGCCGGGGCTGGATCTTTCAACAAGACAAAGACCCGAAACACTGCTCAAAATCCACTAAGGCATTCATGCAGAGGAACAAGTACAATGTTCTAGAATGGCCATCTCAGTCCCCAGACCTGAATATAATTGAAAATCTGTGGTGTGAGTTAAAGAGAGCTGTCCATGCTCGGAAGCCATCAAACCTGAATTAACTAGAGATGTTTTATAAAGAGGAATGGTCCAAAACACCTTCAACCACAATCCAGACTCTCATTGGAACCCACAGGAAGCGTTTAGAGGCTGTAATTTCTGCAAAAGGCGGATCTACTAAATAATGGTTTAATTTCTTTTTTGTATTGCCCAAATTTATGCACCTGCCTGATTTTGTTTGAACAATTATTGCAAACTTTCTGTAAATCCAATAAACTTCATTTCACTTCTCAAATATCACTGTGTGTGTCTCCTATATGATATATTTAACTGACATTTTTTATCGTAACAACCAATGATTTATACAGGAAAATAATGACTATTAACAAGGTTGCCCAAACTTTTGCATCCCACCGTATGTATATATATATATATATATATATATATATATACTGTAGATCTGTTTCTTTCTCCTTCTCTGCTCCCTGGTATATGCATGAACTTCAGCTTTTGAAAGCCAAAGGCCGGCAACTTGAACGGTTGTATAAAAAAACTGGACTCTTTGTTCACAAAGATGTACAAAAACCATATACTTTATTACTAGGACTGTATTGGCCAAACTAAATCTAACTATTATACTCACATTATTTCTTCCAATGAAGGTAACACCAAGTCATTGTTTTCATTGCTTAATAATATCACACAATATTCTTTACCTTCTCACCTTTACTCAACTGATTTGTGCAATTCCCTTATGTCCTTTTTTAATGAAAAAATTCAGAAGATACACCAGTCTTTCAATATGGTTTCCTCCAGTACTTCATTTGAATTTCAAACACCAACACACTCAAATTCCTCTTTTCAGCTTCCTACCTTCTCAGAAATTTCAGATCTTGTCTGTACGTCTAAGCCATCCACCTGTCAACTGGACCCCCTCCCTACAGTTCTGGTCAAAGCTTGCTTCCCCTCTCTGGTCCTCATTATTTGTGCTATAATCCACTCTTCTCTCATTACTGGTACTGTTCCTTCATGTTTTAAAACTGCTACAATAATCCCAATACTGAAAAAACTTGGTGCCAATCCGACTAATTTCAGTAATTTTCGTCCATTTTCAAATCTACCCTTAATTTCCATAATTCTTGAAAAAATAGTGGGCATTCAACTTCATTATCATTTATCTCAAAATAATCTGTATGAACAGTTCCAGTCTGGTCTTTGTCCCCTCCATAGCATACTATACTTTCTGAGAAGGTTGGCATCCTTCAACATCTGCAGTAAGATGCTGCATATGTTCTACCAGACGGTTGTGGTGAGTGCCCTCTTCTACGCGGTGGTGTGCTGGGGTGGCAGCATAAAGATGAAAGACACCTCAAGCCTGGACAAACTTGTTAAGAAGGCAGGCTGTATTATAGGAGTAAAGTTGGACAGTTTAACATCTGTGGCAGAGTGACGGGCATTAAGCAAACTCCTGTCAATCATGAATAATCCACTGCATCCACTGAACAGTGTCATCTCCAGGCAGAGGAGTAACTTCAGTGACAGACTTTTGTCACTGTCTTGCTCCACTGACAGACTGAGGAGATCGTTCCTCCCCCACACTATGCGACTTTTCAATTCCACCCGGGGGAGTAAATGCTAACATTAATTTTATTTTTATTTTTTTCATTTTTTCATTTTTATTACTATTTAATTTAATATTGTTTCTTTGTATCAGTATACTGCTGCTGGATTATGTGAATTTCCCCTTGGGATTAAAAAAGTATCTATCTATCTATCTATCTATCTATCTATCTATCTATCTATCTATCTATCTATCTATCTATCTATCTATCTATCTATCTATCTAGTACAGAAACGGCACTTATCAAAATTACTAACAACCTCCTTATGGCAGCTGATTCTGGTTTAATTACTATTCTCATCCTTCTTGATCTGAGTGCAGCCTTTGACACTATTTGTCACACTACTTTTCTAAATAGATTATCTTCAATTGTCATTACCCACACTCCACCAGATTGGTACCAAATCCTAACTCTCAGGCCACACTCAGTTTATTCATCCTAAAACTTTCACATCCCAACCCACCACTGTATTTTTCCTTTGTTATTGATAATTCCTCTGTCTCCCCTTCCCCACATGTTGAGTCTGGGTGTCATCCTTGATAGTAATTTATTCTTTCAGTCCCACATCAATAACATCTCCTGGTCTGCATATTTCCACCTACGTAACACTCCCCACACCACTGCTATCCTTGTTCATAGCCTTGTTACTTCTTGTCTGGATTATTGCAATTCCCTTTTCTTTGGTCTTTCTCACAAATGTCTTTATAAACTTCAACTGGTCCAGAATTCAGTTGCCCACATCATTGCTAGAACCCCCTCTATTCACCATATCACTACCGTTTTGTGGCAGCTTCACTGGCTTCCAGTTAAGTTCAGCATTCAATTCAAAATTCTTCTGTTAACTTTTAAGGCTATCCACAACCTTGCCCCTCCATATCTGTCTGACATCCTCCATGTTGCCATTCCCTTCCATACCCTTAGATGCTTTTCCTCCATGCACTTGACTGTCCCCTTCATCCGTCTTACCACTTTGGGGAGCAGAGCATTCAATTGTTCTGCTCCCCAGCTCTGGAACTCACTACCATCTGAACTTAGAAATATTGAATCATTTTCACTTTTCAAATCTAAACTTAAAACTCTAAATTTGTTTAAGACTGCTTTCTCTCTTTGATAACAATTGCTCTGTCTGATTTTAATTTTTGAATTTTATTTTTTTTATAATGTGTGTTTTATCTATTGTTCGGTGTCCTTGAGTGTTTAGAAAGGCGCCTACAAATAAATAAAATGTATTATTATTATTATTATTATTAAACTACAAATAAGTCGTAAACAGAATAACGTGAGAAATCCTTACATACAAACTCACACAATAAACTGAATTGGTAGAATTACTTATTCTTTACAAATGTTTATTAAAAAAATAACATTCAAATGAATGGCAAAAATTATCTGTGCATACTCTGGCAAAGCTAGTAAGAAAGTCTGAAAAAGGTATGATCATAAGATACTTTCTTAATGCATTGAAAACTCTGATAACAACGGTAAGTTGCTAGAACTTTTTACCTTAAAGATACTTCACTAAATAACTTTAAATACTTAAGACTCATGAATATGTATTAATGCTAAGAAATAAACATCTATAAACATGTCTATGTGCCGACAATCCTTTCAAAAGCCAAACTGAATATTCAAAGCAAAAAAAGAGAGACAAACATGTGCTCTCTGTTTGTTTTTACTCTCTGAGGCTCAGTTTGAGGATATCATTGCCCAGACACAGGCTGTTCCCTAAGTAATTAAATGCTGAATTTCACCACTAGATGATGCTAATCTTAATCCTCTCCTATTTCAAATCTTAACTAGAACAGCACAATAATATTAATCATTTACTGTACTACTTTTCATTGCTTAAAAGTGCTGGGAAAAGAGAGTAATCTAAACCAATTTTATATCTTAGTACTAATGTCTTTTATGAACAGGAATGCTCTATTGGTTTCATTAGCACATTTATTCCCCGTTAATATGATACAAACTGATTGATACACATTGACTTTTTGAAAAAAAAAGCATTTTTTAACATATTTTCAGTAATACTTGAGAAGTCAGTATTAAAAAAGCCCCAAAAACTTAAAGAATCCAAAAGTCATTTCTCATTAACATTTGAATCCCTGAAGCCTTGGAAAAAACTTCTAATACTGGGCCACTTTAAATTCCTTCGCATCTGTCTATTAGTGTCTTTTGTGTTTTTGTAAATTTGTCGATCAGCACAAGCAGCAAGCATCATCCTCATCTGAGTTTTATAGCAAGTCTCTTTTTGAAAACTAGCAGTTTCAGATCAGGAGGAGCATGAACATGGCTGAGAGATTAAAACTGAACAAAAAAAAAACACTAACCTTTACAAGTACCATAAAATTACACTGGCTGCTATAGAGGTGGCATGGTGGCGCAGTGGGTAGCGCTGCTGCCTCGCAGTTAGGAGACCTGGGTTCACTACCCAGATCTTCCCTGCATAGAGTTTGCATGTTCTCCCCGTGTCTGCGTGAGTTTGCTCTGGTTTCCTCCCAAAGACATGCAGGTTAGGTGCATTGGTGATTCTAAATTGTCACTGGTGTGTGTGTGCCCTACCCGGGGTTTTTTTCCTTCCTTGCGCCCTGTGTTGGCTGGGATTGGCTCCAGCAGACCGCCGTCATCCTGTAGTTAGGATGAACTGGGTTGGATAATGGATGGATGGATGCCACAGTCTCAAATGAAATTTATGTTTTTATTCTATATTAGTATCAATAAGAGCAGCTCACTACTCAAAATGTTAATACTAGGAAGTGCCCAAAATTGAACCAACAACCTCTTGATTATGAGTCAGCAGTTCTTAATGCTGCACCACACAAGCAGTCGTGTCAGTGTTGTACCCTAACACAATTTATTTTTCTTCGGTTATATTCTTGAATAAAAGTGCACTTCTTTTGTTAAAGATGTACCTTTTGTGAAAGTGTTTATTTGATATTTGAACTGTATGTCAAAATTTTGTCTTTAGTACTTGTCACAGATGTCCAGGGACATTGCCCCACCGGGATGCCGGAAGAAGCAGGGGACCGGAAAACGGGCCAATATTTTCCCTGGAGTGCAGGAGGGTGGCCTTCCTGGAATGCATGGGGATCACGGAACTGTGAAGCTCAACCCTGTGCAAAGATGGAGTTACCACCAGGAGGCATGCGGACATGGTTGGAACCTTGGAATGCAGCAGTTCTGCCACACCAGGAAGTGCTGCCAGAAGAAATTCCAGGGACACCTGGAGCCCATCCGGGTCATTACAAAAGGGCCTGCCTCCCTCAAGAAGCTGAGCCAGAGTTGGAAGGAAGGAGACAAAGCTTGTGAGAAGGGGAGAGGAGGTGAAGAGAAAGAGAGAGAGAGACTGAGACTGTTGATACTGTGGTGCTGTGTACTTAATAAAAGTGTTCATTTTGGACATTCTGGTGTCTGTCTGTCTGTGTCGGGGGCATGCTTTTCACATACTATAACATGAAAAAAAATTCTGTGTTTGGTATGTGTTCAACATTTCTTGCCTCGCATTTCCTGTCATCCTACATTTACACAGATCATTGTAGACACTAAACACACATGAAATGAATGTTGTCAAGCTTTGGTCACAAAGTTGCACAGGAGAGTACTGAAGTTTTTCAAGATCATGCTGGTTAGGCAGATACAAACTTTGTTCTCACATTTCCTGTCATCCTACATTTACATTGATCATTGTAGACACAGGACACTCATGAAATGCAAGTGTTCCAAATAGCGATATATTATTTACCCTATACAAGTCCAGGCACCTCACATGCAGATAAAGAGCCTTGAGCTGAGAGAACTTTTTGCAAAAGTTGAGCTACAGTGGTGGGGGGATGGGCTGCTGGCTGCTTGTGCTGATAGACATATTTACAAAACAAAAGACGCTAATGAAGAGGTGTGAAGGAATTTAAGGTGGCCCAGGATTACAAAATTTTTTGTAGGCTTCAGGGATTCTATTGTTAAAAATTCTGAAAGTGTGATTTTAATGAAAGGATTAAGAATTATACTGGCTTTCTAATGAAAGGATTGTGTCTTTTAGTTCATCTATGCTCAACAAAAATTACTACTCTTTACTTCTCCTAGTAATTACATTGAACTGGCATGAGTGAATATGCACATGATTAATGAGTAAATATGTGTTCTATCCTAGTAAGATTTAAAATTTAATAGTTTCTTACATTTACTTATTTTTGTTAACCTGTACTTTTCATTTGTTTGATTTGAAAAAAAAAATACAAATACATATAGCAACTGCAAAGCACATAAAAATAAAATCAAAGGTATTCTACAAAAGAGTGTTGGCTCTTACAGCGAAGAAGTTGTAGAAAAAGAAAAGCCAAAATGTGGTGTTGATGGACTAACGATTGTTTGAAATAAAAATACAAAGAATAGTCATTAAACAGATAGGGACTGAATACCAAAAGCAGACGAGTTAAACCAAGCATTATTTATTATATACTCGCAGATAAGTTCTCCAGCGGATAAGTCAGGACTTGACTTTACATCATAATTTCTGGTATTTTATAATGTCGGTCACATAAGTCAAATGCAGAAGACACACACTATTGGTACAAGGGATTATGATATGCTAACGCCCAACTGAGAGAGTAACATTGGAGCACACTGCCTTTTTTTCTATGTGGGTGCGGCAATGCGCTATATCAGTGGGTGCTCCTAATCTCTCTCTCTCTCTATTTTGCCTACATGACCACACAGTAATACCCAAACTATTCCGAAGCAACGTTTGCACTGATTTGTGTTTTTTGTATCACACACCCTCATACATCTTTAGCGTAACAGTATCCCTTATCTACGATGGAACGTTCAATCAGAATAAAATATGAAGCTAGTTTTAAATTAAACGTCATTGAGGTAGTGAAAGAAATTGGTAACTGCACTACTGCAAAAAAATTCAATACGTCTGAGAAACTGATGCGAGATTGGAGGAGGCAAGAAGATGTAAAAAAAATGAATAAATAAATATTACATTTTTGAACGGGCGTATAAGTCGGGGTCTGATTTTATGATCAGTTTCCAGGTTTCAAGACCTGACTTATACGTGAGCATATAAAGTAGTCAATGGTCAAATACCCTTTCCCTAATACCAAATGCAAAAGATAATTAAGAGATTAAAGGATGTGCCTTCGATCCAAGGCTTGGATGTCAAGCATAGTGTGCCACCATCAGGATAGTCCAATATAATATATAATATAATCGGCAAAGATCTTCGTTTCGGGTCCACTACCTCTCGTCAGACGATCCAACGAGTACTACAGTCGTCTGCTAGGGTTGAACAACTGGCTACAGGGTTTCTGCAAGAAGAAGGATGTCGGCTTCATCAACAATTGGAATCTCTTTTTGGAAAGGCCGCGTCTCTTCAAGCGTGATGGCCTGCATCCGAACAGTTTCGGCGCCCGGGTCCTCTCCGAAAACATATCGAAGGTAATTCGTTTTTCTTGACTATCTATCTCTGCTCTTAACCCCTTCCGAAATAATACTGCTGTGCCAGGACATGATGAATGTTTAATAGAGTCTTCCGTTAAAGTTCACACCATTAATACTGTAATAAGCAATCTCAATGCACGTAGAAAACCTAGGAAATACGGCATAAACTCCAATAATCTAATTAAAATCACTATTTTAGAGGAACAATGTATTAAAACTATAAAACAGATCACAGATTAAACAAAAATATACACAGAGAGCTAATAATAATAATTTAGTTCCTATTCCAAATAACAATAACGCACATAGTACTCATCTCTGCACCTCCAAAACATTAAATATGGCACTATTAAATGTCAGAGCTTTAACTAACAAAACGTTTTTATCAACGATCTTATTAGTGATAAAAATAGATCTTATTGCACTAAATGAAACATGGCTGAATTCAGATGCGCGTCAGTTTTAATCGAATCTGCGCCCGGATTACAGTTTTACTCATTCAAACCGCCAGGGAAAAAGGGGGGGCGGATTGGCTAACATTTACTCGAGCCGATTAAAATGTAAAGATGTCAGTTTTGGTAAGTTCAAGTCCTTTGAGTATCTCGCCGTTGTTATTCATGGAGATTCTCAAGTTCTAATACTATCCGTGTATAGACCTCCTAAATATAACGCGTCGTTTTTTGAGGAATTCTCTGACTTAATGTCAATTTTAATTACTAATTATGACACACTCCTAATAGTTGGCGACTTTAATTTTCATATAGATAATCAGTGTGATCTAAAAGTAAAAGAATTTATGAACCTCCTGGATTCTTTTGATTTGAGACAACTCATAAATCAGCCTACACATAAAGCAGGTCATACATTAGACTTAGTGATTACTAAAGGACTGAAAGTTGATATAAAACAGATCATTGATATTGGTCTATCAGACCATTTTCTTCTACTTTTTAATATAGAAATAATGATAAAAACACTCATGAGAAGCATATTGTTAAAAACGCTTCTTTGATTCGCAGCAGCTTTAAAACTTACAAACATTTTAAGCAATCAGTCCGTTTATAGTGCCAGCTATAATAGCGAGGACAATGTAAATAGTAAGGTGGAAAGATTTAATTCTAAAGTGAGAGCTGCTGTTGACATAGTTGCACCTGAAAAGACAGTGAAAAAATCTTCTAGCATTGGTATACCATGGAAGACCCAAAGAGTGTCTGATTTAAAGAGAACATGCCGTAGAGCTGAGCGTCAATGGAGGAAGAGTAAACTTACTATCCACCACGAAATATTAAAAGTCAAAATAACAGAATACAATAACACTGTCCGTCTTGAGAGACGCTGCTATTTCTCTAATATTATAAATAACAATGCTAGTAATCCTAGAGTCTTATTTTCAACAATTGATCACCTACTAAACCCAGGTAGCTCAAAGGAATGCCTCCTAAGTGCTTCCAGTGAAACCTGTGAGGCTGTCGCTGTATTCTTCAATCAAAAATTAATGATATTAGAAATAACATAGTATATCTCCCCAACACTAAGGATCCCCTAAACCCCAACATCCTGTAATAAACAAATTAAACTCTTTCACTAGGATAGATTTACCTGATTTACAAAAATAATATCTCAATTAAAACCCTCCACCTGCGTCCTTGACCCGATACCAACAAGGTTTTTCAAAGAAGTATCAGGCGTGCTAATTGATAATGTTCTTGACATAGTAAATTCGTCACTAGATACTGGGGTCTTCCCAGAATGTCTTAAGACTGCTGTAGTTAAACCCCTACTTAAGAAACATAATCTTGACCCTCGCTCTTGAAAATTTTAGACCCATCTCTAACTGCCCTTCTTAAGTAAAGTTCTAGAGAAGGCAGTCATTATGCAGTTAAATGACCACCTAAATAAACATGCTATTCTTGATAAATTTCAGTCAGGTTTTAGAACAAATCACAGCACAGAAACTGCACTCGTTAAAGTAGTAAATGACTTATGGGTAAATGCAGACAGAGGCCATTTATCTGTTCTCATCCTCTTAGATCTGAGTGCTGCATTTGACACCATTGATCACAACATTCTTAGAAATCGCCTTAGTCAATGGGTGGGCCTCTCTGGCAGTGTCTTAAATTGGTTTGAATCCTACCTGACAGGGAGAAAATATTTTGTTAGTTGTGGGAATTACAACTCAAGACACATGATATCCAATATGGTGTTCCACAAGGCTCTATCCTGGGTCCGCTGTTATTCTCAATCTACATGCTTCCGTTAGGTCAGATTATCTCAGGGCACAACGTGAGCTACCACAGCTATGCTGATGACACACAGCTGTACTTATCAATAGCACCTGATGACCCGATTCTATTGATTCACTAACACAATGTCTGACTAGTATCTCAGAATGGATGAATAGTAATTTTCTCAAGTTAAATAAAGAGAAAACTGAAATTTTAGTGATCAGCAATAATGGATACAATGAGGCTATTAGAAATAAACTGGATACATTAGGATTAAAAGTCAAGACGGAGGTAAAAAGCTTAGGGGTGATTGTTGACTGTAATCTGAATTTTAAATCACATATTAATCAGATCATTAGGACAGCATTTTTCACTTAAGAAACATAAGTAAAGTTAGACCTCTTTATCACTGAAAGATGCTGAGAAATTAGTTCACGCGCTTGTTTTCAGTCGACTAGATTACTGTAACGCACTCCTCTCAGGACTACCCAAAAAGATATAAATCGTTTGCAACTAGTGCAGAATGCAGCTGCTAGAATCCTAACTAGGAAAAGAAAATCAGAACACATTACTCCAGTTTTGATGTCACTACACTGGTTACCTGTGTCATTCAGAATTGACTTTAAAATTCTGCTTATGGTTTATAAAGCCTTAAATAATCTCGCCCCATCTTATATATCGGAATGTCTGACACCTTATATTCCAAATCGTAACCTCAGATCCTCAAATGAGTGTCTCCTTAGAATTCCAAGAACAAAACTTAAAAGAAGTGGTGAGGCGGCCTTCTGCTGTTATGCACCTAAAATCTGGAATAGCCTGCCAATAGGAATTCGCCAGGCTGATACAGTAGAGCACTTTAAAACACTGCTGAAAACACATTACTTTAACATGGCCTTTTTATAACTTCATTTTAATCGTAATTTATCTTAATCCTGATACTCTGTATGTTCAATTCATCATAACAACTATTCATGGTGGCTCTAAAATCGGTACTGACCCCTACTCTCTTTCTGTTTCTTTTCCCGTTTCTTTGTGGTGGTGGCCTGCCACCTCCACCTACTCAAAGCTTCATGATGCTCCAACAATGATGGACGGATTAAAAGGAAGAAGTCTACGTGACCATCATCATCATCAAGCCCTTCCGTGAGAACCCTAAATCCAAAGAGGACTGTTTCATTTATGTTAGGTAGAATGCCCAGAGGGGACTGGGCGGTATCATGGTCTGGAATCCCTACAGATTTTATTTTTCTCCAGCCGCCTGGAGTTTTTGTTTTTCTGTCCCCCCTGGCCATTGAACCTTACTCTTATTCGATGTTAATGTTGATTTATTTTTTATAATTATGTCTTTCATTTTTCTATTCTTTAATATGTAAAGCACTTTGAGCTACTGTTTGTATGAAAATGTGCTATATAAATAAATGTTGTTGTTGTTGTTGTTGTATAATAACACATGACCCTCATGTCATGTGATGGCAATTGGCATAGTAATCCTAAACAACATGGCCACAGCCTTGCACACATTGTCACAATATGGAAGCAGCCATTCCCAAAACAAAATACAAAATGCCATCACCAGTATATCTAGAAAAATAATAATATAACAATAAAGATTAATAACATTAGTCCAAAAGTTAAAAAAGCTGCATACCAGCAATCCAGAATAATTATATATACAGCTCAATAAGTTAGGAACAGATGTTTTGGATGAAATTGTTTCATATCTTTAGGCCACGTACTACTGATAAGTCTTAGACAGTACTATCAAGGCTCACTTTTAGATGAAGTCCTAAAATCCTCTTAAAGTTTAGCTTTCCACAGAAGTATCCTAGATGTTCTGTTCCCATAAATAGACAACATGCTTCCACTCTTCTATGTGCTGCACTTTAGCATAAGATTACGTGTCAGTGCAAGTCCTCCTATGCTACCCCTTTAATTGGACAATAAAATCCTAGCTTTTCCAGCTATATATTGCCAACTCTCAACCAGGAGAGTCTTATGATCTCACGCCTTCTCATCAGGACTTAACCGTGTCCCTCTCCCTCCCTCTCTATCTTTCTTTCTCTGTCTCATGAACCTAGCCCTTCTGCACTATTTTTTTGTGTAGCATTTTTTTAAAATCAGACTTCTGCAATGCCAGCACCTTGACCTTTATACTTTCCAGTTTTGAAGAAATGGCTTTTTGATTGCAGTGTCTACCAGATACCATCAGTAGATGCAACCATTAAATCTGTTCAAAACCATTGATGAGTGGGACACACACATTAAATTAATTGAACTATTTTTTTTCTCACAAAACCAATAATATATATATTAAAAGGACTTTCCCACTTAGTACAGTCACTGTTCTGCCGGCTCTGATTAGACTGTGTGTTTATTTTGTGTTATTTTATTTAATTTTTTACACCTGCTAATTTGGGTTTCATGACTTACACTAAACATAGGATCTTTCTAGGAGCTTTCTAACTTCATATTCACCGACTCAGCTTGAGTGAAATGCTTAAAAAAAAAAAAAAACAGACTGTGACAGATTAGGGCCGCTATCGCTCCCTTGAACCCTCAGACAATACATCAGACACCAGGTAAAAGTAGAAAGTTTGGATTTATTATAATAATAATGTGCACAAAGCACAATCCTCTCCACAATTATCATAAATAATAAACAAAATCACAATAACAAATATCCTTCTCTC
>NC_053157.1:101724870-101821250 GCF_016835505.1 Polypterus senegalus | reverse complement strand
GATGGAACTGCTCTATATTTTTCTAACCATTCTCTTTGATGATTTTGTTATAAATATAGCTGAACCCCCCTTGTCGGGGGCCTCCCTTGCATTTTCTCTCTGTAAGGAAAAGACGCTCTGCTCACCAAGAAGTCAGAAATAAAAGATTCTGCTTATTAGAATTGGTGTCTGCCTGCTATTTGTTTGAACCTTCGTCCACAATGGTAATGAGAAAGACAAAACGCAAGAGACCACCGGGGTGGGGTGAGGTCCCGCCAGTTAAAAAGGCAAGACGCACTATTTTTACAGCATTTTCTAAACATCATCAGAAGAAGAACAAGACTAAAGCAAGCAAAAAAGAAGAAGAGAGACATTTTTCAAGAGAAGATGACTTTCGTACACAGAGTGTCTGAAGAGTGTGTCAAATCTGAACTGGACCTGTTTATGGTGCTTTTCACTCAAACGAGTGTAAATAAAAGTATATACGTTGAAGTCCCAACTCTCTCAGCCCTCTCTGAAGTAGCGCCGCTAGAATTTCACATAACTGGAAACAGGGAAAATTACCTTGACTTGAATAAGACACCTAAGTGGCAAAATGGTGAGCACAGACGGGACTAACATAGCTGTCGGTGTAAAGGTCAGCTTTGTCAACTAACCTATAGCCAGTTTGTTTTCACAAGTTGATGTTACCCTGGGGGACCGCCTAATATCGCAAAGTTCAAATTGTTATCCTTACAGAGCTGCTAAATTACAGCCAGGAGATACTTCATTCTCAGTTTGCTACAGGCCTTTTTTACAAAGATGCACTTAACAAATTGGAAGAGACAGATTCTGATGGTGAAAACATCTGTTTCAATAAAAGAAGCACTTATACGGCCGGTAGCAGGAGAACTTCTGGGACATATACATACCGATCTCTTTTCCCAGGAAAAACTAATATTGAATGGTATAGACGTGAAGATTAAATAGGTTTGGAACAAAGTTGAATTCTGAGATGAAGGCTGCTTGCTGCTTATCGGCACATTTACAGGACAAAAGGCAATGATGGAGAGGTGTGAAGCGATTTAAGGTGGGACGGATCTACGAGTCTTTTTGTAGGCTCTGGTAATTCTAGTGTTAATGTCTGGTGATGCCGAACGTTACAAAGTAAACATAATGTCAGCCACCCTGTTTATAAAAAAAGTAAAAACCGTGAAATTAGGGCACACTCATGCCCTTACATCAGCCAATGCTAAATACCCTGTGGAAAGGGTGAATAAAGAAAGTATTCAGTATGCCTGCGGGTATCTGAGTATGCAATCAAGATAAACCGATTTCTGGGTTAACTACCAAAGTATGTGGTGATTGGCATGGTGGATAATGAGGCTTTTTCAGGTTCATATATAAGGAATCCATTCAATTTCAAACATAATGATGTAGAGTTCCTGGCTCTGTATATAGACGGTGAACACATTCCGACCAATCGGTGTGTGATAAACTACTGGAGAAAAATAACAGTGTGCCAGCCATGTTCGTAGTGAATATTCACCGTCCCTGGTATGCAATATGTATGATAATGCTGATGTTAAGAAAAAGAGAATATGATATTTTAACTATTTTGAGAGAGAGAGAAATTTATTGAAAAAAGGGAGACAAATATTTTAAAATATAATTCTGCTAGTGGATTATTTTCACAATATCAGGTATTTTGAGTTGTGAATATGAACTAAAAAAGAAATGAATAAATGTGGAATAAATACAAAAACCCATTAGTATGTTTAGTTTTTCATCACTTGTCAGACTCTCTACCATTGTTTGTATTGCTTTGTTGTTAACTGATGTTTTTAAAGCAAAAGTGATTGGTCAGCAAAAATATGCTGATCTTGGATGATGACCTAGTCAGTCTCTCGATCAGTGCAGTTTTATTTTCAAAAACCGGGAGTGGTCTCCTCTCGACTTTCTTGTATACTCAGAAATGGGGATGGATATTTGAGGAGTAAACCGCAAGTCAATGATTATATTTTTATATTATGTACATTAGGGTGTTTAATTTTCTAAGGCAAAAAATAAAATGTAAAGTGTTTGCAGGCTTTGCTTATGCCCTGAGTCTCAGTGATATAAAAGATATATATGTCAAATTTCAGGAAGATTGGATAATATTTAAAGGTTGCACACTTGATCAGTTTTGATCAGTAGGCAAAAAATACGATTTTTCAATGTTAATTACTTTCATTGGGAAAACTAGAAATCACAAACTTAAAATAATATTAAAACTAGACACTAAAATTAATAGGTAGTATGCAAAACATGTGTTATATTAATCAACTTTGAACGATGCAATCCCTTCTTTTGTTCGCTTGGTGAGAACTTTTCTGTGATGCTTGACTACTCTCAACAAGAATTGTTTTTGTTGTTCGTCCCTTACCGATTCGTTAAACTTTTTTATCAGAGCAATTCCTCTTTCTGCGGTATCATTGACCACCTTAAGTGCATTCACATGGCTTCTTAGAGAATCACTGCAGCATTCTGTCACGTCGCGGATCCCAAACAATTCAAAGAACGTATTTGTTTTATTAGTAACAAAATGGTTCAGGTCTTTTCCTTCAAAAACTAGGTTTTTACCCTCTAATCGTTTCATTCCCATTTTCTTTGCAGGTTTGGTTTCAAAATTTTTAGTCATATGTTCATCCAAAAAAGCCAATCATACGTTTGTTTCTGACAGATACCAAAGGTGTCTCCTAGCAACTGTGAGGGCACTTTTTTTGACGTCTGCATCTGGATAAGTGCTCAGAAGCTGTAGTATATCCAAATCATTCTTTGGAGCCCATCGACTTACAATTGCCTCGTGCCAAAATGTCCAACCCATTTCATTCCTTTCAATTTTCGTTGACGAATATTCAACTGTTTAGTGAAAAGGACAATTTTAAGTGCATATATTGCCTTTGCCATCCACTTTGCTTGATGCAGAGCCCCTGGGATCCTGAAACTGAAGTCGTTTTTAGACCAACCTCCTAGGTACACTGTAATAAAAGTGATCATTGTGTGCAACCCCTAAATTTTATCCAATCTTCTTGAAATTTGGCATATATATCTTTTACATCACTGAGACTCGGGGCGTAAGCAAAGTCATATGAAAATCACATCTTTGGAAAAAATGAAACACCCTAAATGTACATTAAGAAACCATCAACAGCAAATCAAATTAATAATATATTGAACAATTATTATAAAAATAAAATTGAATAAATCAGACTCTGCAGCTGTATAAATAAAAAAAATCGAGTATGTGTTCAGGTAAAGTATCACTTCCGGGTGATGCATTTGGCCCAAAAGTTAATAGAGATCTACAATTGTGGTGTAACAACCACATGCCGCATCTATCTACTTGCTTTTTTGAGTTATCGTGTTTACACACACACAGACGCACACACAATTCCAAAAAACTGTATTGTTGGACAATGGTTAGTGTATAACGTCAAGATTCATCAAAATATCGAGGTTGAATTTTTTCATGATTACTATACTTTCTCTATACTTCGTATTTGAGAAAGTAAAAACAATTTCTTCTGTGTGAAGTGGCAGGTGAATTGCTGTCAACAAAAAGCAGACACCTGAGAAATAAACTGAAACATTATAAACTGAAACGTTACTCACTCGTGATTTTTCTCTCCATATGGTAAACGTTTTGTTGACCAGCACATTCTTATTTCACCCATTTGAATTACATCTTGATATACAACAAGCACAAATAAAGGCGGCACGCAAATCGCTTTCTATTTCACACGCTTTACGTACCCCCACTCAGCTTGCTCTGTAAACGCAAATGCTGTGTGAACAGCCGCCCTCCGTCATCAGCCGCCGTTCACTGGATGAATATATGCGGGCGGCTCGTGGTGGATAACTTTCTGTTTTACTGTTAAAACTTACCAGAGTTAAAGACTAACGGCAAGAATATTCCTTCAGAAATTAAAACTAAAAATATTTTAGTAAATTATTATTTTATTTCAGTTAGTGTTTTCAGCTACTTTAATAGTTTTGTTTAGTTTCAGTTTTGATTTTAGTTTTCGTTAACTATAATAACCTTGGTGTACACAAGCAGCCAATCATGTGAAAACAGACCTGTTCTTAATAGCAGTTCATCGGCGGTCTGTGCCTTCAGATCCACTAAGAGATAGCCATATGGTAATTTTGTAGCATCTTCAAAAGCTTCCAAAAACAACTTAACATGATACATTTGGCAGGCAAAGGTAGTAATCTGCAATTTGTCCCTGGGGTTTTTAAAAAGAGAAATATAATTGGCATTAAAATTAATAATTCGGCTTTTCCTTCCTTGAAAGAATACATTTTCAACCAAGTAAATGATAGATAGATTCTGGTGATGAGTATATTTTGTGAAAGCTTTTTCTATTTCCTGACTTTCACTAGACGATTCCATCAGATCATCTATAATGACCAAATTTATTTTCACAGCAGGGAGAAGTTCATCATTGCATAAAGACTTTGGGATACTCTCAATAAATTTTAACTGCTGAAATTTAGCTAATAACTCGTCGTACATTTTCGCCCAGCAACTATACAACCAAATTATATTTTGAAAAGGTTGAAACACAACGTGATTCGAAAGTTCCAGTAATTATTTACATAATAGGATTTACCGGAACAAGACGAAACTGAGATAATTTTAGTGAAGGGGTGTTGAAGGCATGTATCAAAATCTCTTTTAGTATCCATAAGGCCTTGTGGTGTAATCTTTTAGGAGAACCCTCTTGTTATACACCACTCTGAATTTCTTCCTGAGTGGTCTGTTTTCTAAAGTGAAGCGTTTTTCATTTCTACGGATCTGATTACCATGAACCAGTAACTCTTGAGAAGGAGCTTCATTATACGTCACAAAATTCTGGACTAGACTGGTTAGTGTTTCAAGGTTTACAATTTTACCAGTTTCGTGGTTAATGGTAATGCCTTTTACCTTTATACATGTTTTGCCTTGTGCTGTTTTATACCCGTACATCTTTGGACTACCTGATGCAAATTCTGTAATATAATCACCAGGTACAAGGGTACAACACCCTTTCTCCTAGACAGTCCAGTAAATCATACAACTCTAACCGGGCATAGGCAGTAGTGAAAGCAGCAAAAACAAAATGCTACCAGGTAGGGTGTACTTTTCATCACGTACTTCCACTGTATTTGAGCATTGCCGATAAATTCAAAATAAGAAACATTATACTGTTTGGAGAAAATATATTGCAAGAATTCCTCACCATCCTTGACTAACCTAGTAATGAGATGGAGAGGCTTCTGCCCAAATTTACCCCAAAGAGAATTTAAAAACAACTTTGAAATCTGTCTCTTAGCAGAATTTAAGGCGATGTTATTGTGGTCGATTTGTACACCTTCCTTCTGATAATAATCTAAAATATAACTGTCTCGGGAAGCCTCATCCGTACATCATGTAGGATAACCCGATGCCTCCTGCCTCCATTTTAGATGAAGCTTGATAAAGCCGAGAATAGTTCAGAAGTACGTTCAGGGTAATGCCAAATCTTGTGTACTTTTGAAACTTTATAACCTTTGTCAATGGCCTTCGCTATTTACACATTACACCATGTCCTGGTTAAAGCTCTCTCATCCTCTGTGTGACGACAGTCCATAGTCTGAGATTCTGTTTTTGCACAGATGCGACAGAGGGTGAACGAGATCACCAAACTGCTGATAAATGATGGTATGATGACCGCTCAGGTACATTTTTGTTTTATTCACAAATGGGTACAAATTAGTGAAATCATAATAGTGAATATGCTCAGTGTCCATGGCCTTGTGGTACAATTTTATGGCGTTGGTATGGTCGCCGAACAACGGGTTCCTCGGATATATATGTTGAGGGAAATCTCAATGTTTTAAGAAAGTTTGTAGCCTGAGGTCATCTTTATTCATTGTTTCCCAATCATGCTCCCAGATCACGCACACATCTAGATTCAATTTTGTCTGAAACTTTTGGTACATAACCCTACAAGACATGTCGGTTAAAGGATGGTTACTGTTTAAATCATAACATTCTGGACAGCCACGATAAAAGCAGCCAGAAAATTCAAAGGCAGTTGGAATACCTTTAACTCTGGCATGCCAGCAAGAAAAAAAGAACCGTTCTTTACTTCACCAAGGTTTAGAGGGTGCCGAATGTTCAACTTTTCTGTTTCACAGAGATACAATAACCATTGAATAGAGACGTTCAAATAGTTTTTATGACTATTAATGTAATGGTCAGAAGGAGTTATAATGATAGATTTTGGAGGCATACAGTTTTGACGGTACATGGCCATACATAGCGAGGCTAGGGTCATGCACTGAAAAGGGTCAATACTGCCAATTTTGATTACCTCGTCTCTAAATTTGATGCATGCGGTTCTAAGAATTTCAACGTCATATTTACAATAAAAAGCCATCTCCTCTTTAAAATTAAAAACACCATGTTTGACACTCTCATACCAGGTAAAAAAAAATCTTTTTCTTTTGTCATCATACTCTGGACGTTGTAGCATTCAGGCTCAGGGTAGGGTCAGATATAATCCTGGTTTTCAGCCTTATTGAAGAAATGGGGGAAATACCCTTTTTCAGATTTAAAGCCCATGGTTTTAGGCATGACACTCAATTTCATTGTTAAAAAATTCAAAGAATCTATAAAACATAATTGATAATCATCATCTGTGATCTGTGAAACACATCAACTTATTTCCTTGAATGGTAACACGAGGGTTCACTCCATTTTCAATTAAATACTTCATTAATTGTGAACTATGAACGTATAGCCTTGATACTTGGGACGACGGTATCTGACAAAGAACTGGTGTACACAATCTTCACCCGCCCAGAACCAGGATTTCCCCCACAAGGACTTACGTATGTATAATTCAGAATGTGCACACCCATTTCTTGCCAACGTTCAAAATCATAAAACACATATTTCTCACACTGATCCCCAGAGCTCAAGGTTTCTATAAAGCATTGATGGTTTTCTGCATCATTTTCAATTTTTGCTTTACAAACACGGCATTCCTTGGGACGACATTTATGGGGTTTTAAGGTGGCATTCAAGTTTTGTAACACAGAGGAATGACACATTTTTGCATTGTCGCAGGCTGCTTCCATGTCATTGGTCTTATCATTAAATTTAGGAATCGTATGCAAAATAAAACAAAATTGGGACTAGCAGTAATGGTTGCAATCAACATACTTGATAAGATCTTCAGGGACCGGTCTGCAATTGGGGGAGAAACAGACGTTGCAGTGGCCTTCACAGCGATGGCTAAGGTTTGAGTGGTATTTCACACCCAGAAAACCCTTTAAATTCAAAATGCTGTAGTAATGGCTGTCATGCAAAAACATAAAATATGTTTTAGGGTTTCTACCACAGGAGCTTTCAAATTAAAAAAAAAAAATTATTTCTTGGGCATCTGTACCAGACAACAATTTTAACATCCAGCAAGTTTTCAAATTTATGAATGTCTGCAAAGGACACTTTTTCATGCTCAGATAATCCAGCCCTGCTCTGAAGGTTGTACGCTTCACGCATGCATAACTGCGGATTTCATCTGTACCGGTCTTCCTTTAGGTTAAGCAGACAAAAGACAAAACAGAGCTGATTCCCATAATTATAAGAAATAATTAAATGCCTCATTTTCTTTCTATTTCAGAAGAGTGGATGCCTTGCAAGCGCCGTTAGAGCCCCCGCTAGGTGAACGAACAATCTGTATAAAAAGCATCAGAGACTCGTGCTAATACACTCACATGACTCTGAAGAAGATTCTCTATCTGTTGAAGCAACCCGTCTACATTAATATTAGCTCCAGACATCTGTATAAAAACACCAATAGGTAAGGAATCAGCACGCGCTTCTAATTGAACAACATCTTGTGGATTTAAAGTACCCAAAAAACTATCCAGAATTCTTTGCAGCGTCTCATGAATGCTGTTAAATACCTCATCGTAAGACTCTAGTTCATATGCATCAGCAACATTTAAGGGGTGTCTTATTTCTGTATTATTAAATGCCGGTCTGACGATCTGATGAAAAATGCTCTGATTGTCAGCAGAGGGACCGGCCTTAGTGGTTACGCCTGAAGCCGAGGAGGTTGAAGGTTTAGACACAGCAGAACCACCGGACATAACTGGCACGACTGAGGAGGTTGAAGGGGCAACTACAAATGGCTGTGCAACAGGGGCTGAGGAAACAGTGACTGAAACAGAGGGCTTAGCTACAGAAGAGAGGACTGATGGGGGTACTGAAACAAGGGGCAAGACTGAAGCAGAGGGGCTAGCTACAGATGGATATACTGAAGCAGAGGGACCAGAGGGGGTTAGCTACATGGACTGAAGTGTTAGATACAGCAGAGGGACCAGAAGGGTTAGCTACAGATGGGGATACTGAAACAGAGGTGTTAGTTACAGGGACTGAAGCGTTAGATACAGCAGAGGGACCAGAAGGGTTAGATACGGCAGGGGGACCAGAAGGGTTAGCTACAGATCGGGATAATGAAAGAAAAGTGTTAGCTACAGGGACTGAAGCAGAGGGGGCTGAGAAGACAGTAAATGAAGATAAAGTGACTGGAGCAGAGGTTGCCGTGATTGAGACAGAAGTAGAGGGTACAAAGGTATAACTGAAATGGATGTAACCAAGGGGATGGCTGAGACTGGTATAACCATACTCTGAAAGGAGACAGCGTTTTGGGTGGTTGTACCAAAACGGTGAGCATTTGCAGAACCCATGGTGTTTGTTAAGCCATGACCCACTTGAGCATTCACAATTTCGGTCAACCCTTTCTAACAAATTATTTAATGTCAGCATTTCATCGGAGGTAGCTACTGGTTGCATGGTTTCTAAAAGGCAGTTAAGTTGGTCAAAGTCAATGGGAGTGGTAACAGGCGAAGGAACTCTCATGGTAGCTATTATATTATTCATTTGTGTCATGCTTTGATTTTGCCAATTAATATATTCCAATTCATTAAAATATCGGGGTGGAGGAGTAGGCATTTTTGGGGGTCAAATAGAGTAACCAAGTTCATTCACCATATCTAGGCAAGTTTCATCCTCAACCTCCTGACACTGTCTCCCGGAGTAGCAGTTGCTGGTCCTTTTATAAGGCACTCCAGAAGTCTCCAGGTGCTTGATGACCTATTTTCGGCAGCACTTATGGGTGTGGCAGAAGAACTGCCCATGAGAGCTCAGCACCTGCTGCAGCACCCCCTGGCGGTGCCCACAAATCCCAACAGGGCTGCACCAAACTCTAACTTCTATGGAGCCCTGCAGGAGTCATAAGCACTGCTGTAACCCACAGGGGCTGTCATCTAGTGCTCCGGGGGAGGTAACGCTCTGGGCACACTTGCTCCCCCGGTCCTCCCAGCATGGAGGTGTGCCAACTAGGCAAGGGCCCCTGCCATCTGCCACAATATATATGAAAAATCAGGACAACATATCTGCATCAACAGAGAGGAACAGAGATGTCAAACTGAACCTCACTCAGTGGGAAAGACGGATACTTCACAGAATAGTGTCAAAATACTGAATAATTAAGAACTCATAGGTCTATGACTATTAGCACTAAGATAACCATATTTCTTATGTCCAGCAATGTTTGTGTAAAGAAAGCAAATGTATGCTTTCAGCCCATAATTTCTATTGTCGGCTTTATTGATTTTGTCCATTCCCTGGTATATGTGCTTGACTGTGTCAATAATCTAATCTGTAATCTCTGTACATCTGGAAACTGGATTTAAGATCAACTGGCAACAAACTCAACACAATTGTTACAATATGGAGAATGGACATGCTTCTGTGTAGACCATTTTACACACCATAGCTGATCACACTGAAAGAACAAATGCTGTATATTAGGAATATTACATAAACAGTACCAGAACAGTAAACTAATTTTTTCATACTTATATATTCTAGCAATGGAGATTTTGGTTTGGCAATTTATTCAATGTTTAAAATTGTGTTAAGTTTATAGGCCTTCATTAGTGTGCCTTTTAAATTTAATTTGGACTATGAAGTAAATAACAGCTGTCCAATATTTTGATTAATTTGACTCACTTAATTAAATACACCCAAGTCTAACTGAATTCATTTAAATTTGGCAGACATATTTCTGAATTTATAGGTTTATTGGAATCTTAATTTCCTTCATGCTGCTTGGCTACATTAAACAGTGCCTTTCAAACCTTTTTGTATCATAATTTTTCAGTTACTAATTATACTGTAAATCATGGTGATAAAACTGCTGTATAATTGTAATACACTTGACGGAGTGCTATACCATAGCTACTGACACTGGCATGCTGCAATTGAAGTTTCTCATATTATAGGTCTCAGTCTAGTGTGATTTTGCTTAATTAAACAACAAAGTGATGGTTTTACTCTGGTCTTCGTTTGAAGTAGAAAATAGCAAGCCAGTAACCCTGGGAATTTACTAAATTAAAAAGTGATTTAAAGCAAAAACCTACTCTGATTGGATGAAGTCAAAAATGATTGACACTTACCCTGCCCATCTATTCCACCCACTGTGCTCCAGTCTGCAACAATACTCTTTAACATATGCTTACAGTTGAGCATAATGAAGTTGCTGGATCAGGTGATGCATGCTTGGTTTAAAAAGGGATGTGCAATGTTTCCGGAAAAGTGCAAGTCTTGATATAAAAAGGGGCTTGTAGGCAGTCAAAAATTATTAGCAGTTTGATCAATTAAAACATAAATAATTATTCAAAATAAGGCTGATTAAAGACTCAGTGACAAACATTGATTTTACTTTTTTGAAGAGGCAAAAAATAAACAAATGATTTGAATTATTTATGGAAATAGAGTATTTTCATTTTGAAGAATTGTGCAGAAGATTATAAAACAGCATTTGATTATATTCATTTCCTTTAAATATTTTCTGACCCCTGGTTTTGGAATCATTTCAATACTGATGTCCTTGGAAATATTTACAAGATTTTTCTTTGAAATGACAATTATAATCTAGCAAAATACCCGCGCTTCGCAGCGGCGAAGTACTGCCTTAAAAGTTTTATTAAGAAGAAAATGAAACCTTTTTAAACTGAGGGAAAATATCCATCCATCCATTCTCTAATCCGCTGAATCCGAATACAGGGTCACGGGGATCTGCTGGAGCCAATCCCAGCCAACACAGGGCACAAGGTAGGAACCAATCCTGAGCAGGGTGCCAACCCACTGCAGTGAGGGAAAATATACCAATAATTATTTGTTAAGGATCTCTTTGTATACCACATTGTGAGTTCGGCCCTCCGGTTGTAATATGACCAAGCTATGCGCCGAGCTTACTCTTAAGCATGCAACGTACAGTTGGCCATGTGAACAGTAATCTTGTTTAAAATCTCTCAGCTTGGATTGCTGCTGTCATAATCGGTTTGAGTTTCATGGTTTGTTTCAATTACGACAGTATTTGTAGGACTTGTGTTGAAGTGACATTCGGCATCTGTCAAGCATTGTAAGTATACAACCAGTTTCATCAATAACTTCACATCCAGCTTTTGAGAGTTTAAACATTCATAAACATCAAAGTGTCCACTACTGAAATCGTCACCTATGAATCTAAGATGTTTAAGAGGCATTGGCGGTTGTCCAAAGGTGTAAAATATTTGGCCATTTCGGTACACTTGAAAGCATCAACCGAACAATTCAGCGGCAGCCATCAACTCACATGCAGAACCATAGGTGAAGGGCTTAAGCATTTCACTCTTCTAGTGCTCCTGTGTAGTATAATTATCTCCTGTACCGTCTTCAGTCCACACCTTGAACCTGTCCCAGTCATTCAATACATAAGACACAATGTTTCTCCAGATATCAAGAGTGAGCCTGATATGGCCGTGCAATATGTAACACAGAGAATGGAAAAGATAGGTGCCATCTCCGGGCATAGAAACCACTCAGTAAGTGACAGTTCTTTGATCGATGGTGATCACCTCGATAGACATATTAATGTGGGTACGGTTGGAATGATAAAAGAAATAGGTACCTGAACAATGTAAAGTCTAAAATACCTACACAATAACTATAATTGTAATAAATGAACAATAAAACAGCGGAGAAGCCGTGGATTAAATAAAAAGGCTGTAGTTATCAGCAGGGAGAGAATCCCGTGGCGAAGAAAGGAAGGGAATGAAGAGACTGGAGCGACGGACGGCCTTATATAGGCAGGCAGCCAACAACGTGGGAGGCGTTGGGATGGGGGACCCAACGCCGCCTCACACGGTGACTGAGCTGCAGGCTATGGACATATATATATATGTACGTAAGTAGGATTCAGTTAGCATTGGGAACCCGCGTACCAAATTTCTTGAAGATGGGCCCATCAACAAAGACTGTTGAAAAGTTTAATATGGCGGCCGACAGTGGCATCATACCACCGAAATAAGTACCAAATTTCAGCCTTCTACCTACACGGGAATTTAGAGAATTAGTGACGTTGGAAAGTTCAATATGGCGGCTGACAGTGGCGTCATACCACCGAAATAAGTACGTACATTGGTTTCGGTTAGCGCAGGGAAGCCGCCTACCAAATTTTGTGAAGATGGGGCCATGAATAAGAAAGTTCAACATGGCGGACGTTGTTGACCGTTATGCGTAGAATTTCGAAATGAAACCTGCTTTGTAAGTAAGCTGTAAGGAATAAGCCTGCCAAATTTCAGCCTTCTACCTACACAGGAAGTTGGAGAATTAGTAGTGAGTGAGTGAGTCAGTGAGGGCTTTACCTTTTATTAGTATAGATATACTTTTTGAAATTTGAACATTACAATTCTGTGTCTGTTTTTTGCTCTGACTCATTGGTCCTCAAAGTCTATTAGATGACAGGCATTATTCAATATAGTTGAAGAAACCTTTACATCAAATCTCCTTTCATCTGCCAACTCTCTCCATAACTATATCTCTACACTGTGGCATCCCACTAACTGAAGGTCTGTTCCAAATTTTTCACTTTAAAACAACCTTCATGGTCTGGGGCAACTTCACTGCTGTCCAAGAGACTGCAGAGTAGAAATCTTTTTATCAGCTCTTTTATTTCCCAACCACCCTGATCCCCCTGTTGCCCTTAAAAGACTCCTGCTATTCCCAATCTTAAAGAAAAACATTGATAGCCCTCACCCTACCCTCCACACTGTACAAAGCCAAGTTCTAGCCCTTTTGGGAACCACATTAGACAATGAAAGTGTCGTTCTCAAGTACTGGGACACCAACCCTCTAGCACCTTAAAGACGTTTTTCATTCTTCACCCAGTATACCATTTTTCTTTTCAGGTAGGAGGTACCTATAATTACTTTTCTAGGGTACCTTACGCATATAAACAAGACATGCTTTCAGTACTGTTGGCTGCTTTCTACCCCACTCTAGGAACTTGATTTGAGCAACACTTCTTGAGTGCAATCTGGTTTTCACTAGGTTCTCCATTACACCATATGTGGAAGTTTAATGTACTGTATGTACAAATATACAAAAATATCAATGTTCACAAAAACAAATTGTATGTATATATGTATGTGTATTGTGGGGTACAGCCCGGACACAGACAGGCAGACATGTTCTTTCACCACACACACGTTTATTTACAACACTGTAATACAAGTGCACAACCCAGTGCCCAAGTCCTCTGACCGCCTCCACTCCTCTCCTTCGAGCTCCGTCCACTTCCACCCGACTCTTGCCCTCAACTGGAGGGAGGCGGCCCCTTTTATGCACGCCCAGATGGGCTCCAGGTACTTCCTAAGGAGCCTCCACTGACACACCCCCATGTGGCGGAAGCACCAACTGTGTAGCCGGAAGTCCTCTAAACGTTCCTGCTCCTCTTCCTCCAGGGCTCCCAAGGCATTGGAGTGCCCCTGGCGGTGACCACGGCTCCTACAGGGTTGGGCTTCCAAGCCCTCTACCTGTGGCATCCAATGGAACCAGGGTGGTGGCCCAAGATGGTCTGTGGAAGGTGCAAGCCCTCCTCCTGAGTGTCCCAGCCGGGTCACCACCTGTGTGTGTGTGTGTGTATGTGTGTATATATATATATATATATATATATATATATATATATATATATATATATATATATATATATATATATATATATATATATATATATATATATATATATATAGTTGAAATGAAATACCCCAACATCTTTTTAGAGACTCTAAAGTAATGACTTAATAAACTGATAAACTAGCTAACGCCCACCGTAGCATACAGTGGTGTAAGAATAGAAACAGAAAACGGTGAGAAATTAATTCAGAAATACTTCTTGAAAGACGCAGTTGTGATTAGGTGTTTTGCTGGAGACGACAGATAATGAGTTGAAAGATCTAACCCTAGAAAAAGCCACATAGAGCAATAGTTTTGTAACATGTATCTTGGACTTCCTGGAAATGTGGACAGTAATATGATCATTTTGCCCAAACGTATGTTATTTTCAGCCTTTGTTTGCAGTGCATTTGATAGTCTTTTGTATTGTTCCACGCTCAGATCTTGTTGATGTAATCTGAGATAGTTGAGACTCGTGCCCTCTGTTTTAACATGCGCACCTACGACATACTGTTGGAATAGTTTGCTGCTGAAGTGCAAAATACTAAATGTATTCCTCATTGATAATCTGTACACATAAAATTGTCATTGAGTAAGCCTGATTCGGTTGGCATTTTTTGTTATCGGGAACATGTTGTAAATCTTTGTGCCAGCCAATGTCTCCGTAAGGAAATAAAAGTGGGTAAACCATAGGATCACAATTCATATTGAGAGTGGAAATCTGTTTACAGGAGTTGCCTCTGGGATAGATTGAAATGTCCCTTTCGGCAGGGGGTTCGCCATCTTCTCCGACAAAAATCACTGCAACATTGGTGTGACATGTCGGGGCCTTGTATTGTCATAAATCATGCCCAGGGTTTTCCCTGAAAACCATTTGTACAGATGCTGTTGGATTGGACTGAGCGACGTCATGCATGTGTTTGTATAATTTAGTGAAGGGGCTGATGGTTCTGAGCATGGAATCTAGCTGGAGAAGTACATTTTCTCTGCATGCAGAGCTTGCTGTATTTTGTAAGCGTACTTCAGTAGATTGTGCTGTATCAGAACCATACAACTGTCCATATCCTGGAGAGGCAGAAGTATTAGCGTATAGTGGAGAGATTTGGTGATAAATTTACCTGTGTATTGTAAAACACTATGGTCCGTGGCCAGGAGGTTGAGTTATCTGTGCACCCATGGAAGCAAACGCTAGAGAAGAGTTGTATTCTCGAATGTGTTCACGATAATTTTTACCTTCTGATGTTTGCTGTGTAAGAAGCTCTTGTAAAGACACAGGTGGCTCCCGCAAAGGTGGTAAAGCTACTTTACTGTCGTGGCAGCACCTCGAGTACTTGTTGGATGTATTACGTTCAGCAGGCCAGTATAGTGCATGACAGAGTTTGCACTGCTGGTCTGGAGTCCCAATGTTGTACTCTTGGACGGGAAGACAGGAATGAAGTGAAGTACCACCTGTGGTAACGGGAAGAGGATTGTGTGTATGTCTGCTGAGACTACGTTGGTTTGGAAACGTTGCTTTGCAGATGTCGCAAGACTTGTTAATGAGTTTTGTTGTTGTTGTAGTCATACAATCCTATGTAGTGAACTTCTTATTCCATTTCTGGCACTCATAGTTGTAATGTCTCCAAATCTGTCCTAATGTGATGCAACAAAATCTACTGCCCTATGTCGTAGTGAGAGTGCATTGCCTTCGTCAACTGTTTGAAATAACCCATTGATAAGAACAGGCAGTTGCTAGATCCCGGAATAGAGATGACATTGTACAAAAACCCGTCGACAGAGAAGATATGGTCGTTCATTTTATACCAAAGGCTTAGGAAACAACCGCTGCAGTATAACACAAATGGCAAGGTGTATGGGAGGCCACAGGAAGCGTGGGGAAGGGTTTGGAAGAGGATGAATAGGAATCGAGAAATGCCGTGTCGGCTGCATGTGGACAGCACCAGTTTTGAAGTGGAAGCAGGACGAACCAGAAGAGATATATATTATATTATATTATTATATAAATTAATATATTATATTTTATTATATAATATTATATAATTAATTTATATAATATTATATATATATATATATATATATATATATATATATATATATATGATTGACTAGATAGACTGTTTTAAAAAATGTTTATGGCCTTGGGTTGAGCAGTGTGTGAACATATACAGAGGATGCTGCAACAGCTAACTGAGGTAGTGATTAATTTATTAATTAATGCCAAAGAAAGATGATTTCAGAGAACACTAAAATTACTGTGAATCTGCCATGATGTTTCATGCCAATGTGATAAGACTACTCAAGTGAGACTGCATTTAAAAGACAGTTGGAGTCTGTAATTTAGTGTAAGCAATATAATATCACCTGACCTCATTAGCCAATTGACGCTAGATAAGGAAGTTATAAAGAAGAAATTATTTAAATCTCCCCTTCTGGGACAAACAGATAATTTAAAATGAATTCACAAAATAAGAAAACATTGTCTTCTTATGAAAAGGGCTATGATAAACCTGAGCCAGCCAATGAAATCTAAATATGTTTCCTGGCAATACATTTTCTACAATTTTTCTTAATAGCAATATATATGTGAAATCAAACATGCTTTTAAATTGGGTTGCTGTAATATATCACATTCAACCATTAAACTGCAAAATGGACAAATCATTCAGTGACCACACTACGCTAAATCTGATTATTCACTGGAAATTTTCTATAGTCAAGCTAAAATATTTACACACACCTCAAGAGAGAGAGACTTACTAGAAAAGATACTAATATTTGGAATAATCAAAAGGCAAATACAATGAAGAAGACAGACAATGGGAATTTTGGTTACCAGCGTAGCCAAATAATGCGAGTAAATTACTGCTAATATCTAAACATAAGATGAAAGCATGTTACCTTTTTTTTTTCTTGTAGTACAACTGCTTCAATATGCCGTGGGATAAAAGAGCCTTGTTTTGACTTTTCTTCTTGTTTCATATTGACATTTTCATAATGAACTTTATTATTTCTAAACAAAGAAAAAGTGATAAATGCAATGAACAACTTTTTTTTTTTAATGCGCTCTTCACTGAGTGCAGGCTCAGAACAATATCAGCAATATCTCAGTTAAAAGTATAGATTGTACTAATTACTGAACAGAGTACTGGTACACATCTAAATATAGAATTGGTAAATCACACAGAGAACATGGTAGAATCTGATTAAAAATTAATGGAAATTAAATATATCTGTAAATTTAATAAATTAGCTATGGCCAGTTGACAACAGTGGAGATTAAAACAGTAAAAGAGAAAATAAAAACAAATTCACAGTCCTGGAGACCTCGGCCAACTGTCCTCCTGCCCCTTCCTGGGTTTTTATTGTTGTGTCTGTGCTGGCCATTCAGTCTGATGAGAAAAT
This sequence comes from Polypterus senegalus, assembly GCF_016835505.1. NCBI lineage: Eukaryota > Metazoa > Chordata > Cladistia > Polypteriformes > Polypteridae > Polypterus > Polypterus senegalus. The sequence continues at coordinate 101,803,810 of NC_053157.1, read as the reverse complement.
CTTTTTATCCATTGATTCCAATGCTCCTTTATCCAAGATAACATTTCTGGATGCAATAAGGAATGAAGTGCACTTCATGACATATAATGTTGATACATGGTAAGCAACAGTATTTAAATGTGATTGAATAACAAACACAAGACTTCATATTCTACTGTAGTATACTTAAGTGCCCTTAATCAATACAAACATGATTAAGAACTGTTTGTTGAGATCATGGTGATTAATTTGAACAGTTACTGACATACACTCACCTAAAGGATTATTAGGAACACCATACTAATACGGTGTTTGACCCCCTTTCGCCTTCAGAACTGCCTTAATTCTACGTGGCATTGATTCAACAAGGTGCTGAAAGCATTCTTTAGAAATGTTGGCCCATATTGATAGGATAGCATCTTGCAGTTGATGGAGATTTGTGGGATGCACATCCAGGGCACGAAGCTCCCGTTCCACCACATCCCAAAGATGCTCTATTGGGTTGAGATCTGGTGACTGTGGAGGCCATTTTAGTACAGTGAACTCATTGTCACGTTCAAGAAACCAATTTGAAATGATTCGAGCTTTGTGACATGGTGCATTATCCTGCTGGAAGTAGCCATCAGAGGATGGGTATATGGTGGTCATGAAGGGATGGACATGGTCAGAAACAATGCTCAGGTAGGCCATGTCATTTAAACGATGCCCAATTGGCACTAAGGGGCCTAAAGTGTGCCAAGAAAACATCCCCCACACCATTACACCACCACCAGCCTGCACAGAGGTAACAAGGCATGATGGATCCATGTTCTCATTCTGTTTACGCCAAATTCTGACTATACCATTTGAATGTCTCAGCAGAAATCGAGACTCATCAGACCAGGCAACATTTTTCCAGTCTTCAACTGTCCAATTTTGGTGAGCTCATGCAAATTGTAGCCTCTTTTTCCTATTTGTAGTGGAGATGAGTGGTACCCGGTGGGGTCTTCTGCTGTTGTAGCCCATCCACCTCAAGGTTGTGCTGTTGTGGCTTCACAAATGCTTTGCTGCATACCTCGGTTGTAACGAGTGGTTATTTCAGTCAAAGTTGCTCTTCTATCAGCTTGAATCAGTCGGCCCATTCTCCTCTGACCTCTAGCATCAACAAGGCATTTTCGCCCACAGGACTGCCGTATACTGGATGTTTTTCCCTTTTCACACCATTCTTTGTAAACCCTAGAAATGGGTGTGCGTGAAAATCCCAGTAACTGAGCAGATTGTGAAATACTCAGACCGGCCCGTCTGGCACCAACAACCATGCCACGCTCAAAATTGCTTAAATCACCTTTCTTTCCCATTCTGACATTCAGTTTGGAGTTCAGGAGATTGTCTTGACCAGGACAACACCCCTAAAAGCATTGAAGCAACTGCCATGTAATTGGTTGACTAGATAACTGCATTAATGAGAAATTGAACAGGTGTTCCTAATAATCCTTTAGGTGAGTGTATAACTGACACAGTTTAGGGAGACAGGCAAATGTTAAATGAATGCCTCGAAGTGTCAGCCATATCCACAAATAAGACTGGAGCAAGCATCAGAAAAAAGAGTAAAACATACCAATAGTAGCTGAAATTATCACTGTTGAACAAAAGCCTTGCCTAATGATTTTGGAAAGAGTTGAAAGCTGAATGTAAAAGGCAATGCTACTTAGTTTAGATATTAAAGTATCCTCAATATCAAAATTATATGGAATAAAACTAAGTTAAAACTAAATCCACAGTAGTGAGTGGGTTGATTATATGCTGCACCAAATAAGACTGAGCAATAATGAAAAATACAGCTACAGTTTTATCAGAGAAAATATCAGCATGGAAATTAAAAATCCCAGTACTAATGACCATACTTTAACATTATATCAAAGAGAGAAAATCTGCAAATTCAAAGAAGCTGCTGGCTTTAAGGATTCAAGAAGGGAAAACAAAAACCAGAAAACAACTGGTTCATTGCAGGTGATCTTGAACATCAGAACTTCAAGGGAGTGAAATACACTGGTACCAAGAATGTTATATTCCTTAAACTACTGCTAAACAGCTACCATGACCACTTGATCTCGATTTAATTTAAAAAAAATACTATCATATATTATAACATTTAGCTATTTTAATTCCAACAAAAAATTTAAACAATTAAATTTTAAATAAAAGGTTTGCATTGTATTGTCTTGTATAAATCAGCTGTGAGAAGAATGAGTGTCCAGACATTATAAAGGTTTGAGGCAGCCACCCGTATATTATATCCTGGCTGCAAAAGTTTGAAATTAAACAGAGATGTTCACAAAACTGAGTCCAAAACAGAACTGAATACTTGGATGTAAGACGGCGGTTTTAAGGGCTGGGGAAGGAAATGATGTCATCTATGCCGCAACCAGAAGTGACATCATCAGAGGTACTGGAGCCGGAAGTGACATCATCAGAGGTGCCGGGACTTGGTGAGATTTCCCGGGAATGGTCTGCAAGAAACTGAGAGAGACAGTCGGCACACTCTGCCACCCCCTGGTCTGATGTAGTATTACATTTATCAGGCTTGGACCTGCCACTTTGTTCGTGGACAGGGCTATCGTATTATGGCTTCGGTCTTTGAACACTGTGAGTTTACGGTACCCCAACCCACCAGGCAGCCCAAATATTTAGCTTCTGTCTATCTGAAGAAACATTTCTTTGGATTAATTTGAAGCCCAGCTTTTCCTAACGTCCGTAATACCACAGTGATCTGCTATAGGTGTTCCTTGCATGTGCTGGAATAGATGACAATGTCATCCAGATAGGCAGCACTGTATGCATTATGGGGCGTAGCACTCTATCCACCAGACGCTGAAAAGTTGCAAGTGCCCCGTTTAACCTGAATGGAAGGACACGATACTGCCAGTGTCCGGTAGAGGTACAGTATGGACAGGATAGCTGTTTCAAGCTCCTGTCTCTGTTTGGAGCTTAACTCAGTGCCTAAATTAAGGTTGACTGTGAGAGCAAAGAATGAGCTGTGCTGAGCAGAGGTGGGATCAGGATCTCTCCTTCCATGGCTTCAGCAAGTTCACATGATAGATCTACTTGCTCGGTCGACGGTTGGGTTGTTTCACCAAATAATTGACGAGTCCTTTCCTCTCCTTAATTTCATAAGGTCCTTGCCAATGGGCAAGTAATTTAGAATGGGAGGTGGGAACCAACACCATGACATGATCTCCCAGGTGGAATTCTCAGAGAGTCGTAACACGATCATAATAATGTGCCTGTGCTGCTTGCGCTTTTTTCAAGTGACTTTTTAGAACCGGTCGAATTTTTCCAAATCGATTGTGTAACTGCGTGATATACTCCAATATATTGGTAGACGGAAGGGCCTCTCCTTCCCATCCTTCTTTCAAAATGTCCATATAATAATTCAAAAGGCAAAAACCCTGTAAAGTCTTGTGGGACTTCCTGATAGGTAAAGAGTACGAGGGGGAGTAGCTGATCCCAGTTCCTCCCGTCCTCGCTGGCCACCTTCCAAAGCATTTGCATTAAATCACTCCACTAGACCGTCAGTTTGACGGTCTTTAAGTGATTTAAGTAACTTGGCAACTTCCCTGAACATCTCCGAAGTGAATGGCATCTCTTGATCTGTAAGGATTTCTTTAGGGATGCCGACATGCGCAAAGACCACTACAAGTTCCCGTGCGATTGCTTTCGACGTGGCTGAGTGCAGAGGAACAGCCTCAGAATATCGAGTAGCATAATCAACAAGGACTAATATATATTTATGTCCTCTGAGTGGTCTAAGGGTCCTACAATGTCAACAACGATTCTCTCAAAGGAAACATCAATCAGGGTAAGGGGAACGAGAGGAGCTTGATCCCTTCAAGGAATTTGCCGTAATTGACAGTCTGGACAAGAGATGCAAAAATGGCAAACCTCCATTAATTCCTGGCCAAAAAAATCTGAGCTTAATCTCCTCTAGTGTTTTTTCGGTGCCCAAATGGCCTCCTAGGAGGTGGGCATGTACTAATTCACACACTTGCCACTGGTAAATTCATGGGATTAACAACAGCTTTCTCACCTCCCCCTCATGCTCAGCTATATGATATAACTTGTTTTCTATCACAAAATGAGGACCCTGTGGCATGAACTGATAAGTGTGTTGGCCATTGACCAGTACTGCTGCATTTTTTGCATGTTTTAGGGAGTCATCTTTCCACTGCTCCCTAATGAAAGAAGCCAGCATTTCTCGGAACTGAAAGTGCATTTCAGAGAGAGTCCGGTCTGACCTAAAGGGGCAGGGATTCCTCCCAGCTTGTCAAGCGCGGGGTGATGACGTGTCTGCCTGCAACAGCTCAGGAATCTCCCCATCTACCTCTTGGACTTCCGTGTTAGAGTAGCACAAGTACAGGACAGTTGGGACAATAGTACTGAACATCTGCTTTAATGATATTCGATGTTGGCAGTCAAAACTCACAAACACAGACTTCACACCCCTTATTCAGTCCACAAAGGAGAGAACTCTAACTGCAAAAATCATAATTTCTGGATTATGCTCAGACAATCAGATGAAGCATACAGCCTCTCCTGGCTTTAAACAGCTGGATGGGATGTAACAGGCAAAACATCAGCTCTATGGAAAAATAGGATCTTTTTGGGAGAGGCTGTGTTTCTTCAGAAGCAATGGCCCACATCCAAAATATATGGTACCATGGTCCTCCTTGACAATATCTCAAAGGTAATTCATCATTCATGACTATTTAGCTTTAGTTCTAATGTTAGCTATAAAATTAGTATGTGTTAATTTTGCAGTGGGTTCACCTATAGATGTGGATTATAATATCCATTTTCTAACCCGCTGAATCCAAATACAGGGTCACGGGGGTCTGCTGGAGCCAATCCCAGCCAACACAGGGCACAAGGCAGGAACCAATCCTGGGCAGGGTGCCAACCCACCGCAGGACACACACAAACACACCCACACACCAAGCACACACTAGGGCCAATTTAGAGTCGCCAACCCACCTAACCGGCATGTCTTTGGATTGTGGGAGGAAACCAGAGCACCCGGAGGAAACCCACGCAGACACGGGAGAACATGCAAACTCCACGCAGGGAGGACCCGGGAAGCGAACCCGGGTCTCCTAACTGCGAGGCGGATTATAATATGCGAATTATAATAATATAATAGTATAGTAGCTTGAAGGTCAAGACAAATCAGTATAAAAAAACTAAAAGCCATTTTCCTAGTTCTATAAAATTTATGAATATTTATTAAATGATAATGAATAAAATATGGGAGGTTCCTATAACCACCGTGAATAGAATTGAGATGGTATTTTCCTGTCATCTCTTAACAGTTTTGAGTAAACAATGTTCTTCAGTTAGTGTCTAGCCTCGCCTTGTATAAGGTACAGAGGCATACGGTTTTTTAACCGTGTCCTTGTTTGTGCTAACGTTCATGCTTGCGCACGTGACCGTGCCTGAGTGCATGTCTGTGCCAACGGCCTACGGGCCTTTTGAGTGTGAAGTAACTCGTAAAATAAAAGATTTAAGTGTTGAACCGTATGTTTAAGGTATACAGAAGAAGAAATTAAGAACCTTTAAGTACAGAAATAACCAAAGCTTATTAAGAAAAGCTAAGTTTATAGAAAATACATAGAATAAAGGCAAAAAAAAGGAAAAAATGTATGTAACTATTCCTTTTATTCTTGTGTGGATTTTTTGCTTTTAACTTTCACTTAATATTTTTAAAACTTTTAGACTGAGAGATTTCTTTGACACGCGTCTTACCCGTGCCTGACTTCACCTTATACATCGGCAGCTACAAAAACTAATAACCTAATTACTATTTTAAGCTGACGTAAAACTCTGATACAGCTGTGCTCTTCGAAGGCTCTAACTGTTGCTTTACTTAATATTGCCGCATTAACCAGTAAGATGTTTTAGATCAATGATCTTAATAGTGATGGGTGGATCACAGTCGGCCAAGGTTGAAACAGCAAAACTTCAACTCCCATGGGCCTACGAGGGACCCAACGGTGCATATGCAGAAGAGGCGCATGCAGGTGTGGGGGCTTGCGAATGTCTGATTCCATCAACAGCCAATCGAATTAACAATTTTAATAGCAGGAGTTGGAAAGGCTGCTTCAGCCCATACAGAGTAACTGTAATGACTTGGCCATGGACTCCCTAGTAAGGTGAATTCAGGGATGCAGGTAAGTGTCACTGGTATTGTACAAAAAAGGGGACGCAGAGCAAAATGGACCCGCAATTACAGACTGAAATCAAAGGCTTCTTCTTTTTGGGCACACACACCATTCACACAGCTTTATCAGATCTAAGCACTAGCGTGGCAAATTGCTTGAATACTGAAATGACTTTAGCTGCAGGTGGAAGTCCCATTTTACTTATGGTGCCAAGTAGAGTTGTGTTGTGGTGCAGAGTAGTCTATTAGCCAGCAAAAGTGCTATGAAGAAGCTGTCTGAAGCTGCTTTTGTTCAGTCTGATAGTGGTCACTGGACATCGTATCTTTGATTACCAGTACAACAAATACAGGTACAAAGTAGTTCAGAGCAGGCATCAGCCACAGCGCTGCTGTTGTGAAAAGAATGGACATAAATGCATCAGAGAGGGAGAGGCAAGTCCGTTGTACCATGTGAATGTCATCGAGAGAATAAAACTGAACAATAAAAAAGTGCAACTTTTACAAACTGCTTAAAATTTACACCAGGTGTTGCAGACTATCCTATCAAATGTATGTTTTTATTATATTGTAGAAGAAATAGCAGCTCACTACTCCAAATGCAGAACACCTAGTGTTGAACCAAGGACCTTCAGGTTATAAGACAGCAGTTCTTACCTCTGCACCATTCCAGAACACACATAAACCTCCTGTTTGACATTTGAGCTTGCATTTTTAACTCATTGACACCCACATGTAAATTGAATGTTTTTTTTTTCTTTGGTTATATTTTTGAATAAAAGCACATGTGTTTATTTGATATTTGGACTAAAGTCTTCACACATTATTCACTTCATGTCATTATCAGTATAACATGGAAAAGGTTTAGGTATGTATGTACTGTATGTATTATATGTATGTTGTGGTCTATGGCCGGCTTGTCATCCCGGCCAATACCCCCAGGCCGCCAGATGGAGCCCTCCCTGCAGCATGGAGGTGCCCCGAAGACCAGCAGGGAATCATGGACAATGGAGTTTTCATCCACACCCCTGCTGGATACCACAGGGGCCGCTAGAGGGAGCTGCAGAGAGGAGTAAAGAGACACATGTGCCCTATAACCCGGAAGAACGTCATAGGCAGAGCGACAGCAGAAGTGACATAGTTCCGGGATGAAGAAAAGATTTTTTTCTCTGACCCGGAAGTGATCACATGAACTGGGGATTGGAACACTTCTGGGTCAGGGACTTTAAAAGGACTGTGACAACTTCCAGATGGCGAGCTGAGCTAGGTGGAAGGGTGGCAACGTGTCTGGAAGTGGAGGAATTGTTTGTTGTATTGTTAGTGATTTATTTAATGAATATTATGGAGGAGACGGTGCTTTGTGCACTGTTGATTAATAAGTCATACTTTTGGATTTTTATCTGGTGTCTGGAGTCTTGGAGAGGGGTTCACAATGTATATATATGTGTGTGTGTGTGTGTATATATGTATATATAGCAGGCTGAAATTTTGCACTTTTATTCCTGACAGCTTAATTACAAAAGTTGGGCAGGTTTCATTTCGAAATTCTACGCGTAATGGTCATAACTGGAACCTATTTTTCTCCATATACTGTAATAGACTGCAGCGTGATGGCCGTGGGAGGCGGAGTTGTGTGTCGCGTCATCACGCCTCCCACATAATCGCGTGAACTGACTGTGAAGGCAGTACATAGAAAACAAGGAGGAGCTCCAAAGAGCGTTGAAGAAAACGTGCAACAATAAGAAGCGAGCGAGTGATGCATATGCAGCTACTGCGAAAAACAAAGCACGGTGTAAACCGTAAGTTTAAATTAAGTTTATAGACAGGCTGCCGGTGGCGTATGTCATGCCCACTACTAATACAATATTTGCGGGATACAAGTTTAATGAGAGGTCACAGGGTATAAACGAGAGTTTTGATCACTTTGTAACTAAGTTGAAATTGCTGGTGAAGGACTGTGCTTATGCAAATTCCGAGAGACTGTGTTTGTGGGGGGGATTGACATCATCATCTCCCCTCGCATTCACCTCATTTCATTCACTTCAATTCGCTCTGAGCTGAGCTCCGCAGCTAACGCAGTCTTGCAGTAGCAACTTTGTGACGATGCCACCAAATACTCACAGAAAAATCCACAAATTAATACACACGCTGTCTCTAGGGTTTCTCCACACTCTGAATCCTCCAGGCACTAATGAGCATAATCTAATTCTGAGGGTTGGGACACCACTAATATTACTGAAAACCTTACAGCCACCGAGACTTTGTAACGGCACGAGACTTCAGGTCATGTGTCTGCAAAAGAACCTAATTGAGGCAACTATTTTTACTGGCAGTTGCTCAGGGGAGAGAGTTTGTATTCCTTGCATCCCCTTTATACTCTCTGATCTCCCATTTCAATTCAAATGCCTCCAATTTCCAGTAAGGCTCTGCTTCGCGATGACAATTAAGTCTCCGGGACAGAGCCTACAAAAGGTTAGATTGACAATCATGTTACGTTATTTTTAAAATGTTTCCTTTTCTTAGCACAAGCACAGCTGAGAAGCTTCGAAGCATGTGCTCCATAACGCGTTAAAAAAATAACGCATTTAATTACACTTTGCATTCCAAGCAAAGGGAAACTTTTGTCAATGCATGATTTCCTGGTACATCGATTACATTGATGCACACATCGGAGCTACAAAAATGGAAGAGTCTGAAGAAATCGCGTTGCTAGGACTGATCGGATGCAAATTTCATTTCAAAAGACTACCCGACGGAAGCCTTGATAAAAGCGTGGTTTTGTGCAAACTGTGCAAACAGGAGTTTGCAGACCACCGAAGCACTTCAACGTTACGGTTCCATCTAAATGCAAAACATGTTACAGCGAGCAGTGGTGGAAGATAGGGGGTTAGAAAATGTGTTACAATTAGCGTCAGGGGATCCAACTTTCCGACTACGATGCCAATAGACTATTTCAAGTAAAATTCAACAGCTTTATGACACTGAAAAGCAAGCAAATTTAGATGCATTACAGAAATCGGACTTTGTGGCTCTTACTGGGGATCATTGGACTTCCGTGACTGTTAGTAATGTTACTTACATCTAATTACAAAATGTTCAATGATCACACTGTTTTAGCCTAATGTACAAAATTAATTTTGCCTAAGGTTACACAGAGTTTAAAGGTGAACATGGTCAAATTACCTTTTATGTTTCTGCCTTATTTTTTTAAGAAGAAAAACTGCACTTTATGTTGAAATTTTTATTATTATTTAAAGACAATACCATTCTGAACATGTACTTAAAGTACTTAGAATACCACTTTATTTTTAAGTCTGCCCAATTTTAGCCAGGGATGATATTTTTGTTTCTGTTTTGAATTGAAATGCAGTTTAAATGCATTTTTTTTTCTTCAAATTAAAAGAGCTTGAGTTTATAATATTCATGTCCATGTTTATTTGATTCTGTCGCCCACTAAAACCCTTTAACATTAAAAAAAACCTTTGCGCATTGGGGCAAATTTACTTGTGCAATTACATGCGATTTAATCAAGATGAATTAATTACAAAGCCTATAATCTATTTTTTTAATCGAGTCCCACCATGTATGTATTCTACATACTGTCAAATAAATGAACCACACGCCACGGCGCAACACGAGAGGCTTCGCCTCTGGTGCTGACGTCCGAGGTTTGATTCCCGAGAGGGGGTGCAGTAAGTGTGTATGCCTGATGAGCCCAGAATTAGGTCGAAACACGTGTCGAGAGAGAGAGAGACATATATATCAGTGCTTCCCGATTCATTTTACCCTCGCACCCCCTGTGACGGGTGATGCTGATTTTGCACCCCCTTGGTTTGAGAAGTATGAAAAAATATGATATGAAATATGATTCATAAGCTTTATGAATAATTGATACTTTATTTGCCATTAATAATTGTTTTGGTAAAGCCATACTCAGTGTAATCCTCCTTTCATTTTCCAATTTTTTCGCGACTAACCATGATTAAATGAACGGTAAAAAAGTAAGAGCAAAGCGATGGTGACTTATTGAGGCAGGCAGGCGAGAGCACAATGGCACTCAGGCTCGATGTAGTGCGCGTCAAGTCAATCTAAAATAAGCAAGCAGATTCGAAAAAATATCTTCAAGTTCTATTTAGTTGACAGAAATATCTTTCATAGGAATGTAAGTTGAATTTAGTCATCATTGCATAAATTTTTCTTCACCATTTAAATTTAAAGACTAAATTTAACTTACATTCCTACCAAAGATTTCTGTCGACTAAATAAAAATTACTTATATTTAAAATTTTAAATAGAATTTGAACAGATATGATAGTTCATAATACCCATGCAGCACTAAGTGTACATAAGAGCGGAAGTCATCCGTTTTACCAAGCAGTGTATTGCACTAATACGAAATAGCCTGCCCATTTATTTAGGAATGGATAGATAAACTAAGATTTTGTACAAATAATGTTTTTCATTTTTCTTCCTCGATGGATTCTGGCACCCCCCGCAACAGTTGCTCGCACCCCAAAGGATGGATGGATGGATGTATGTATTCTTTTTCACTACCTCTCCGCTGCGAAGCGTGGGTATTTTGCTAGTATATGTATATCTACATACATATAGGTATGTATTCAGCATTTCTTGCTTTTTTTGCATATCCTTTCATCCTACACTTACCTAGATCTTTATAGACAGGGAACACACATGAAATGCATGTATTCCAAATAACAATGTACTGTATTTACCCTATACAACTTCAGATCTCGCATGCAGATAAGGAGCCTTGGCTTGAGTTGGGAGAACTTTTTGCCCAAGCTGAGCTCCATCAAGGTGGGGGATGTAACAGCGGCGGACGAGGGTCGGACTAAGTCGTTTGAAACACGGATAGAATCAGGCGACCACAATAAGGAAAACTGCCCGCCGCCTCTAGTATTCAAGGCCTGAATTCTGCAAGCTGAAGCGGCGGCTGAGTAATGGACTAAGTGGTCTGAAACATAGCTAGATTTGAGGGATGATGAAATCATAAACCCACCTTTATTCTATGCCACTCCCCTCCCTTTTACCATAAATACTCAACCAGTTAGTCACCGGATCCAGATGGAGGACCAGGCCATTTCAGAACTCGTTGAAGCTTTTAAAGTTCTCCATATATTGGCAGCTACAGGCTCTGAAACGATGGAGGTAGGCGTAACAACCTCAGGTTTGCCGCCTGAGGCTCCAAAGCCTGAATCTTACCACCTCTAACTCAGGCCGGGTGGTCAATTGCATTTAGGACCACCAAGAATCTGACCCGTGATATTTTACTATACGACCTGATTACAGTCTCTGGTCAAGCGACGTTGAGACACTGGATTCCAATCTCCAGGGTCGGTGAGGCCTTCCCCCGTCTTCGCTAATGGTGATCAGATGGATACCTCTCACCTAGGTCCAGGACAGCCATGGGTGGACAAACAAGTTCTGCAGGAACTGATGTCGATTGGACTTTCTGAGACAGTTATGGACTTGCAATTTGTTAAAGGACTGATGACGTCTCGCCCCTGCTGCCGCATGGAGAGCGCTCGTCTTCACACAGCTGTGTGCTTCAAGCACCCATACCCCGCTGTGTGAGTCCCTGCGCGCACATACTTTCACACAGCAGTCTGCAATTTCCCACCAGAACCCAGCCCCCATGCTGCGGAGGAATTCTTTGTGGGTCGTCTGGTGATAGAAAAAGGCGCTTTAAAGCTTTAAAACACTCTTTGCCAAGCCACGAAAATGGAGGTAATTTTTCAGCTTCTTTCAAATCATGTGTGCAAACCAGTGGCTGATACAAGAAATATTCACACATACAGATCTGTAAACTCAGGGCTTATCTTCTGGTCTGTGTAAAATCAGACAAAAGACATCTGCTTAAAAAGAGCAAAGGTGCCTTTTTAAAAATTCTGGACTTTTTTTTTTTTTGTACAGTCCTTTGATCAGATAGATTCCATTATTATCTGGCGATTTAAATTGACTGGCAAATGGCACATATCTGTTATTATAAATTACCGTTCAAACTTCAAAAAAATTCCTGTTTTTTTGCCTATAAAATGGGCACTGTTCTCACTTGCCTGCTCAATGCTCAGACCCATAAAGATGACTGCTAATTTCTGCCAGAATGGTTCGTCTTCATTAACTTATTAGAACAATGTTTTCTACTTTTAATGACCAGAACTAAATGAAATATAATTATCGTTCATACAGACTATTCTCGAGTGATTCCCGGCAACCAGGATCACGGTATGGCATGTTGATTATTACAAGTGTTAAACGAGTATGCTTTAAAAAAAACGTATGGCTGAATCCTTATACTGTATGTGTGTATGTACATACATACCCTGATTGGCCCTCCTTTGTGCCAAGAGCATTTTGATAGATGTCTCTTATTCAGGTCTGTGAATTGAACTTCTGCATAAAAAAAGCCTAAGGTCTCAGGAGTATGATCATTGTGAATAGTTAATACAGAAAAGAGAATAGAGAACACAAGCCGCATGTCCTATCTCTTCAGAAAAACCATAGGTGAATTTTGAGCATAATGTACTATGATTGGTTAACACTGTGGACACAGGCACTATATCTCCATCATATTGACCTTTACAGAGTAAATATTATACACTCTCCATTACAAGATCCATAGCACCCGGAGAAAGTTTGACCATTAAGTGGAGATCCTTTAGTTTGTCAGAATCATGGGGGTAGTGCACAGGCACATATTCTAAAATATTGTCTCCAACCGCCAGTCCAAATGAGAGTTTCTAAACCAAAACATGTTTCGTTATCTCAGACTTTTAAAAACAGGCAGCTCCGTACAGAGATTCCCTGGCCACAGAGAATCTGTTTCGAAAGAGTACGCATTTCACAAGCGGGCCTTCTGTACATAGTTCAGAATACGGACATCTTATTATATCAGAGCTAATGCATAATCGCTGCCTGCGCTTTTAAACCACTCCTGAATATTCTCGGAGAAGAGGCTCTGTTTGAATTTTCAGACGCCGAGACAAAAACAAATTGAATAGATTACCCGTTTCGGTAACAGAAAAAAAAACTACTATTGCTTGCTTCAGTCATATGTATTTGTACATTAATCGTCGTACACGTAGATAGCTACAAATAAAATGCTGGAATTGATATTATATGCAGACACACACACACACACGAAATAAAATGCTGGAATTTATATTATACGCATACACACACACTTGTTCGCATACACAGGAGCGCACATACACATGCAGGCACGTTTTAAAAAGATTTTTTAAAAAGGGCCTTACCGTTTTCCATGTCTATTTGTATATATAATCCTGAGGGGGAAAAAAAAATATATATATATATATATACAGTGGTGTGAAAAACTATTTGCCCCCTTCCTGATTTCTTATTCTTTTGCATGTTTGTCACACAAAATGTTTCTGATCATCAAACACATTTAACCATTAGTCAAATATAACACAAGTAAACACAAAATGCAGTTTTAAATGATGGTTTTATTATTTAGGGAGAAAAAATCCAAACCTACATGGCCCTGTGTGAAAAGTAATTGCCCCTTGCTAAAAAAATAACCTAACTGTGGTGTATCACACCTGAATTTAATTTCCGTAGCCACCCCCAGGCCTGATTACTGCCACACCTGTTTCAATCAAGAAATCACTTAAATAGGAGCTGCCTGACACAGAGAAGTAGACCAAAAGCACCTCAAAAGCTAGACATCATGCCAAGATCCAAAGAAATTCAGGAACAAATGAGAGCAGAAGTAATTGAGATCTATCAGTCTGGTAAAGGTTATTAAGCCATTTCTAAAGGTTTGGGACTCCATCGAACCACAGTGAGAGCCATTATCCACAAATGGCAAAAAAATGGAACAGTGGTGAACCTTCCCAGGAGTGGCCGGCCGACCAAAATTACCCCAAGAGCACAGAGACGACTCATCCGAGAGGTCACAAAAGACCCCAGGATAACGTCTAAAGAACTGCAGGCCTCACTTGCCTCAATTAAGGTCAGTGTTCACAACTCCACCATAAGAAAGAGACTGGGCAAAATGGCCTGCATGGCAGATTTCCAAGACGCAAACCACTGTTAAGCAAAAGAACATTAGGGCTTGTCTCAATTTTGCTAAGAAACATCTCAATGATTGCCAAGACTTTTGGGAAAATACCTTGTGGACTGATGAGACAAAAGTTGAACTTTTTGGAAGGCAAATGTCCCGTTACATCTGGCGTAAAAGGAACACAGCATTTCAGAAAAAGAACATCATATCAACAGTAAAATATGGTGGTGGTAGTGTGATGGTCTGGGGTTGTTTTGCTGCTTCAGGACCTGGAAGGCTTGCTGTGATAGATGGAACCATGAATTCTACTGTCTACCAGAAAATCCTGAAGGAGAATGTCCGGCCATCTGTTCGTCAACTCAAGCTGAAGCGATCTTGGGTGCTGCAACAGGACAATGACCCAAAACACACCAGCAAATCCACCTCTGAATGGCTGAAGAAAAACAAAATGAAGACTTTGGAGTGGCCTAGTCAAAGTCCTGACCTGAATCCAATTGAGATGCTATGGCATGACCTTAAAAAGGCGGTTCATGCTAGAAAACCCTCAAATAAAGCTGAATTACAACAAATCTGCAAAGATGAGTGGGCCAAAATTCCTCCAGAGCGCTGTAAAAGACTCATTGCAAGTTATCACAAACGCTTGATTGCAGTTATTGCTGCTAAGAGTGGCCCAACCAGTTTTTAGGTTCAGGGGGCAATTACTTTTTCACACAGGGCCATGTAGGTTTGGATTTTTTCTCCCTAAATAATAGAAACCATCATTTAAAAACTGCATTTTGTGTTTACTTGTGTTATATCTGACTAATGGTTAAATGTATTTGATGATCAGAAACATTTTGTGTGACAAACATGCAAAAGAATAAGAAATCAGGAAGGGGGCAAATAGTTTTTCACACCACTGTATATACATATTTTATATATAATATACCATACTGTGATCCTGGTAGTTGGGAATCAATCGAATAGTCTGCATGAATTATATTTCATTTAGTTCTAGTCATTAAAAGTAGAAAACATTGTTCTTTTTTAAAATCTAATGATGTAAATAAAAACAGACAACGTGATCTCAGATCCCCTATGCATTAAGATATAATCTCCTACATACAGGAACATCTTACAATAGGCATTTACCCCATTATTCAACAGTACACAGCTAACAGTACACGTCTAAAAATCATCCAGACTTTGGGGCTACTATTCTGTATTAAAATAATTCAATATCATACCCTTGGTTTACTGTTATTGCTATTACTGCATTAAGACTTGTTATGCTTATTTTGGACACATCTTTAACACCATCACCCGGGTTTATTATCTGGGTGTATCATCTTAATGCACTAAAATTGCTGAAGACTATATATATATTTTAAGTGCAAAATTCTTTTTTTTTCCTTTTAAAGACTATATTGGTAACAGATATCTCTATCTTTTAACCATAAAGCGCCACTGCATGGGGGCTTGTTGTGCTTTGGACGTGCTCTGTCTCTGGGTATGTCAGAGGACTGGGACTGCGTGAAGTGGGTTTTAGCCTCACTTGGGGAGGCAAAAAGAGAGGGTTGGGGTTAAGGGGGGGAGAGAAAGAGAGCATGATCTCTTGATCTATACCTAATCTATCCTCTCAATCTTTATAACTATAACTATCAACGTAATAATAAGCTGCATAGCAACAACTCTTGGGGAAATAGGAATAAGACCTAAACTATCTCACTTCCAGTTAAGACTATAAAATGACATGAAAAACATTCCCAATCTGAATACTCATAAAGTTATAATGGCTGGGGACTTCAATTGTGTTCTAAATCCACTTTTAGATAGGACTTCCTCCACAGGGGGAACGGCAACTAACACCGCAAAGATAATTACAAAGTTTATAACTGATCACAACTTATCAGATCCCTGGAGGTTTTTAAACCCAAATTCAAGAACATATTCTTTCTACTCACCAGTACATCATTGCTACTCAAGGATTGATTACTTCTTTATAGACAATAACTTCTTGCCTAAGATTAAATCTTGTAAATACGATGCTATTGTTATTTCGGACCATGCACCTATGATCTTGGAGCTGAAATTACTAAGCCCCATACACTCACCCCGCAGATGGCGCCTCAACCCGCTTCTATTAGCTGACGAGAATATATATGAATATATATATGAATATATACTGAATTTATATCCAAACAAATCAAATTCTTTCTAGAGACAAATACATCCCCGAGATCTCTGCAGGAATACTCTGGGAAACTTTTAAGGCCTTCTTAAGAGGTCAGATTATCTCATATCTTTCCCACAGAAATAAATCCGAAGCCAAGAAAGTAGCAGAGATAAAAAGCGAAATTACTAAAATAGAGAAAGAACACGCCAGACTACCAAGCGAGACTCTACATAGGAGGAGGCAGGCTCTACATTCAGAATTAAACCTCTTGACAACTAAAGAAACCGAACAACTAATTTACAAATCCAGACATCATTACTATGAACATGGAGAGAAAGCTAATAAGCTTTTAACTCAACAAATTCACAAGCAAGAAGTGCGCAACGCAATTTCGGTAATCACTAACACGAACGGAGATAAAATAATCGAACACAAAAATATAATGCACACTTTCAGAGACTACTATAAATCCCTATATTCTACTGAGTTTAAAGAAGACAATATACAATCTAATGCATTTCTGGATACATTACAGATACCACAAATAGACGCTTTTAGTGTGGAGGAACTTGATAAACCTCTGGCATTATCAGAATTGCTAGATGCTATAAAGTCACTCCAAGGTGGAAAAGCAGCAGGCCCTGATGGCTATCCTGCAGAGTTTTACAAGAAATTCTCTGCTCAGCTAGCTCCCCTCCTATTAGCAACATTTACAGAAGCCAGAGATAACCAATTTCTTCTACAAACCTTTTGCCAAGCACTAATCACTGTCTTTCCAAAACAAAATAAGGACTTATTACAATGTGCATCATACAGACCAATTTCACTTCTGAATAACAATGTTAAAATACTCTCTAAAATCATAGCCAGAAGGATGGAGAAAGTGCTCCCCTCGGTAATATCACAAGACCAAACTGGATTTATTAGGGGCCGACACTTATCTTCAAATCTTCGACACCTGTTTAATGTAATGTACTCACCACCTAAATCAAACACCCCAGAAATATTATCATTGGATGCAGAAAAAGCATTCGAGATGATTGAATGGAAATACCTTTTTACTATATTGAAGAAGTTTAGGTTTGGCCCGAACATTTGTGCATGGATTAAATTACTGTATACCAGTGCTTCTCAATTATTTTCTGTCATGCCCCCCCCTAGAAAGAAGAAAACATCTCGCGCCCCCGCGCGACTATAAATAGTATCATTTGTCTATAAAATTGTTATAAGTACACCTCTGCATAACACTGTATCCTTATTAATGTATAAGAGAATAAAAAAAGAAATATGGACCAATTTACAACAAAGAATAGCTTTATTAAATGTAAAAGAAAAGATTTAAAGTGCTTTCTAAATTCAAAAAAAATTTAAAAGAATAATAAAAAAGCATGTTCCCCGAGGTCAAACCCCACTATTTGAGAAACACTGCTGTATACTAACCCAGAAGCTTCAGTTTGCATCAATAACATTTGCTCAGACTACTTTAAACTAGAACGTGGCACTAGACAAGGATGCCCCTTGTCACCGCTGCTGTTTGCGATTGCCATTGAACCACTGGCAATACATTGTCGAAATACTGATCAGATAAAGGGGATTAGCAGAGAAGGACTAGAACAGAAAATCTCATTATATGCAGATGACATGGTACTGTATATTTCGGACACATAAAATTCTGTGCCTGCAGTCTTAGCAGCACTCACAGAATTTCAAAAGATCTCTGGTCTCAGAATTAATCTGAATAAAAGTGTACTCTTTTCAGTAAATTCTCAAGCATATAATATTAGATTAGACACCCTACCTTTTATCATTGCAGAACAGTTTAAATACCTAGGGGTAAACATCACAAGTAAACATAAAGCTCTTTATCAACAAAATTTCGCCATCTGCATGGAAAAATTAAACAAGACTTGCATAGATGGTCAACTCTTCATCTCACTCTAGCTGGAAGAATTAACACTGTTAAGATGAATATTCTTCCTAAGCTCCTTTTATTTCAAAACATCCCAATATACATTAATAAATCATTCTTTAAGCAATTAGATTCAACAGTAACCTCATTTATTTGGAATTCAAAACATCCATGCATCAAAAGAACGACCCTACAAAGACAAAAGAAGAAGGCGGCATGGCTCTACCTAACTTCCAGTTTTATTACTGGGCGGCAAATATACAGGCGATAAGAACCTGGACACAAATAGAAGAACATACACAGGCTTGGACCGCAATAGAAGTAAAATCCTGCAGTACTTCTTTGTATTTCTTGCTCTGTGCTCCAATAAACACACGTTATCGGCAATACACTAATAACCCAATTGTGCTCCACTCACTTAAAATCTGGAACCAATGTAGAAAGCATTTTAAGACGGAGAAGCTTCTATCTGTGGCACCCTGCAAGAGAACCACCTCTTTCAACCTTCACAAACATATGCAGTTTTTAATATCTGGAAAAAATTTGGAATTAACTTGCTTAGAGATCTTTATATAAGAAAACATCTTTGCATCCTATGAACAATTACATTCCAAATTTAACATTCCAGCTACACATTTCTTTCACTATCTTCAAATCAGGAACTTTGTTAAACAGAACCTTACAGATTTTCCTCATCTTGCACCCTCATCCACGCTGGAAAAAATATTGCTCAATCTCAAGGAATTAGACTCCATCTCTACAATATGTAAAATCATTTTACAATCCCTTCCTTTCAAAGATCCAAGAGGACACTGGGAAAAAGATCTCTCAATTAATATATCAGAAAAGGAGTGGAAAGTAGCAATGCAGAGAATTCACTCGAGCTCTATGTGCGCAAAGCATACAATTATACAACTCAAAATTATATATCGAGCACATCTGTCTCGACTAAAACTCTCACATTTTTCCAGGGCATGATCCAACCTGCGAATGTTGCAACCAAGCCCCAGTCTCACTGGGTCACATGTTCTGGGCCTGCACCAAATTAACATTCTGGACAAAAATTTTTAATTACCTTTCAGACAGCCTTGGACTCACAATCCCTCCTAACCCATTAACAGCTGTGTTTGGGGTTCTTCCAGAGGGGCTTAAAGTGGAGAAGGACAAACAAATTGTGATTGCATTCACTACACTCTTGGCACGCAGACTCATTCTGATAAACTGGAAGAACCCAAACTCTCCTCTTTTAAGTCAGTGGGAAACCAATGTGTTATATTATTTGAAATTGGAAAAAATCAAATACTCAGTTAGAGGATCCGTACAGACTTTTTTCAAAACATGGAAGGATCTAATCAGTAATATTTAAAAAAATTAAAAAGGCACCTTTTACTCTTTTTAAGCAGATGTAGTTTGTCTGATTTTACCCCAGAAGATAAGCCCTGAGTTTACAGATCTGTATCTGTGTGAACATTTCTTGTATCAGCCGCTGGTTTGTACACATGATTTGGAAGAAGCTGAAAAGTTACCTACCTTTTCGTGGCTTGGCAAAGAGTGTTTTAAAGCTTTAAAGCACCTTTTTCTATTGCCAGAGGGCCACAAAATTCCTCCGCAGCATGGGGGCTGGGTTCTGGTGGGAAATTACAGACTACTGTGTGAAAATATGCACGCGCAGGGACTCGCACAGCGGGGTATGGGTGCTTGAAGCATACAGCTGTGTGAAGGCAAGCGCTCTCCACGCAGCAGCAAGGGCAAGACGTCATCAGTCCTTTAACAAGTTGCAGGGCCTTTTTCCAGGTTTCAGGCAGAACACCATCAGGACAGTCCATAACTGTCTCAAAGTCCGATCGACATCGGTTTTTGTGGAACTTGTTTGTCCACCCACGGCTGTTCTGGAGCTAGGTGAGAGGTATCCAGCTGATCACCATTAGCAGAGACGGGGGAAGACCTCACCGACCCTGGAGATTGGAATCCACTGTCTGTCTCAATGTCTCTTGACCAGAGACTGTAATCAGGTCATATACTAAAATACAGTGGGTCAGATTCTTGGTGGTCCTGACTGAAATCGACCACTCGGCCTGAGTTATAGAGCTGGTAAGATTCAGGCTTTGAAGTCTCAGTCTTTGGAACCTCAGGCGGGAACCATGAGGTTGTTACGCCGACCTCCATCGTTTCAGAGCCTGTAGCTGCCAATATATGGAGAACTTTAAAAGCTTCAACGAGTTCTGAAATGGCCTGGTCCTCCATCTGGATCCGGTGACTAATTGGTTGAGTATTTATGGTAAAAGGGAGGGGCATGACATAGAATAAAGGTGGGTTTATGATTTCGTCATCCCTCAAACCTAGGTATGTTTTAGACCTAGTCCATTACTCGGCCACCACTTCAGCTTGCAGAATTCAGGCCTTGAATACTAAAGGCGGTGGGCAGTTTTCCTTACCGTGGTTGCCTGATTCTATCCGTGTTTCGCACAACTTAGTCCGACCCTCGTCTGCTGCTTCAGCTTCAAGAAACTCGGGCAAACATCTTTTAACCCCGTTCAAACGAGCCTTTAGATAGACCCTGTGGATCCGATGCTTCAGTGGGGCATTGGTAATGGATTCCATTTCCTTCTCAGAGTCTTTTTAGCCGAAGATGCTCTACTTTTTTATACACCACTTTCAGAAGGGAGAACACATCTGGGATGTCCTCCAGAGAAGGGACCAGGAAGTGGGGGGCTAGCCATCAGGTGTTGCCAGACCGGGGGCCAAGGCAGAGGCATCATCCATCAAAATGCTCTTGACACTTACCTCGGCCAATCAGATGGGTGTTGGTAGGAATGGGGTTAAGAAAGGGGGCAGACATCCATCAAATGGCTTTTGACATTTACCTCGGCCAAGCAGGTGGGTGGGCGGTTGTCTGAGCGGGCACAGGTTTTCAGTCACCAATCCACAGCCAGGGGGCGGGGCCATATTTCCATTCCACCAATCATTTACATCCACCAACCAGGGAAAAGGAGTGGGGCTTAAGGTTATCAATCAAATTTGATTGACAGTTGGACAGATACCCCCTCTCATATACTACTGGCATGCACTTATAGTACGATCACGATCGAATCAGACCTCCTTTAGCTGCAAGTCTCTAAAGCATTGGGAGCTCACGGTTGCCCTAGCCACTGTTAAACTGTCTTCCACAGACATGGCGATCATGCTTCAGGAAGCTGTTCAGCATATCGGGAGCATATTGGGAGGAGTCCCAAAAGTGTTTAGAAACCTTACATATTGGTAGGGCAAATTTTGAGGAGGATAGAGCTTTTAAGTTCAAAGACAGACGAGGAGCAGTGGAACATATTAAAAAATATTTTACATATAATGCAACACAGGCACATACCTAATTTTGTTTAGTAAGAAATTTAAAAAAACCTCCACAATGGGTTAATAAAAAGTTGAAGAAGAAGCTGCAAAGGGAAAAAATGCTGTGTAAGGAGTACAAGAGTAATGAATTCAATGAGAATCGGAAACCTACGAGGTGAGACACAAAAACTGATAAAAACATTCCTGTCCTCGATCATCCTTCATATTCGCCTGATTTAGCTCCCTGTGATTTTTGATTCTTCCTGAAAATCAAAAGTGACCTGAAGTGAAGACAGAAACGGCAAGCCTGTTGAAGAGCCTCAAGCACTGCTTCAATCAATGGAAGAGCCTCAAGCACTGCTTCAATCAATGGAAGAGCCTCAAGCACTGTTTCAATCAATGGAAGATGCATAAAGAGCTGTGTAGCGATCAGGAGGGGGAGTATATAGAAGGTGTCAATGTTCATAATGATGTAATTCATCAATAAATATATTTTTGTGTGTCACCTCATATGAGAACATAACAGCAACCATTAAGAAGTTTATTTGGGATGCTGAAAAGCAGTTAGAGAGGAAAATAGTAGGTAAGGTGAAAAATGATTCAAAGACATTCTTTCATTATTTTAGTAGTAAAAACAGTCACAAAGAAGGTGAAGTGCATCAAAAAAGAATTAAAATACAGACAGAAATAGCAGATACTCTAAACTCACATTTTTCTTAGGTCTTCAAATGTGAGGAAGTGATGAAGGGGTGAAAAGGACTACTAAGAAGGTACAGAGTGATGTGGAAATTGTAGAAGGAGAAGTACTGCTCAAATTAAATAGGTTAAACTCAAACAAATCACCATGATCAGATAATATTTACCATCAAGTTCGTAGGGAAATCGGCAAGTATGTATATAAACCTTTCACAAATATTTATAGGAAGTCACTGCTCACTGGGGAATTTCACAAATATTTTCCTGTTATATACAAATAGTGATCAGGCAGATTTATGCAACTATAGGCCAGTAAGCTTAACATCCATCACGGCTAAATCAATGGAAGGACTTTTTATGGAAAACATTGAGTAATACATGGCAAGAATCGGGGATTTACTTAAAAGCCAGTATGGGTTAAGATGAGGAGGTCATATTTTACAAACATGCCGGAATTCTTTGAGAAAGAAACAAAAATAGAAAATCAAAGTGGGACTTATCATATTTATCTTGACTTTCAAAAAGCATTTGATGAGGTGCCATATGAGAGGTTGGGCATTTAAAGTAAAAAGTTGGAGTTCAAGGTGTTCTTTGTAAATGGATGCAAAATTGGGTCAGACACAGGAAGCAAATGGTGATGGTAGTGATAATGGTGGTGCGAGGGTTTGGCGCTAGTATTGCTACTATTTTTTAATACTGTATATACACAGTATATTGTTGGAGATAGCTGGGGTGGCGACTGGGCCGGGACGCCCAGGAAGACCAGAAGAGGGCTTGCGCCCACCTCAGACCACGTGGGGGCAACCACCCTGATTTCTTTGGGGGGCCATGGGTACAGAGCTTTGAAGCTCTACCCTGTAGGGGTCACCACCAGGGGGTGCCCCAGTGCCTTGGGAGCCCGGGGAAGTGCCAGGGGGAAGACGAGCAGAGACACCCGGAGTTCTTCCGGGATTACACAGCTGGCACTTCTGCCACACTGGGGAGTGCATGTGGAAGATTGTCGGGAAGCACCTGGAGCACATCCGGGTGACTATAAAAGGGGCCGCGGCAAGGAGGCAGCCTGAAGAGTGAAGGCATTGGGTTTTGTGGCCAGGACTCTGGGGACTGTTGAGCACTGTTGTAATTACGTACTTTGTAAATAAACGTGTGTGAGGTGATTTGAATGTGTCTGCCTGTCTGTGTTTGCTAGTATATACTAGCAAAATACCCGCGCTTCGCAGCGGAGAAGTAGTGTGTTAAAGAAGCAATGAAAAAGAAAAGGAAACATTTTGAAAATAACGTAACATGATTGTCAATGTAATTGTTTTGTCACTGTTGTGAGTGATGAGTGTTGCTGTCATATATATATATATATATATATATATTTACACACACACACATAAACATATATATATACATATCTATACATATACACATACACATATATACATACATATATATATCTACATATATACACATACATATACATACACACATACATACATACACACACATATATACACACACATATATATATATATACATACACACACACATATATAAACATATATATACATATACATACATATCTACATATATACACACACAGCTATTTCAGTATCAGTGCAATACGCTGCTTGTTAAAACGGATAACTCCGCTCTTACGCAAGTCTGCGTGGATATTATGAACTATCGTATTTGTTCAAGTTCTATTTAAATTTTAAATAGAAGGAATTTTTATTTAGTCGACAGAAATATCTTTGGTAGGAATGGTAAAAACAGACAGGAATATTATTCGTGAATAAATCAACTCAAACCTTAAATAACTTAAAAGAACAAACATTCAAATTTCTTTACTCTTATGTAAATTTATATAAAAAATAAACTTAGATTTTAAATATCCCAAAAGATTTTGCTCTCCATAAAAATATATCCTTTCAAAATTATACAAATTCAAATATGAACATGCTGCATAACAAAACCTGGAAATATAAATAAAATGTGTTCCTTTCAGCAATAACAAATCAAATCATTAAGTTGTCTTTGCTCATATGTCATTTTAGAGCTGGACGCCTGGCATCTATTTTTGGCAACAGGTTCGTTTATGTTTGGTGTGAGGTTCTGTGTTGTGGAGATTCTCAGGATGGATTGCAGGTGCTCATCAGTGAGGCGACTCCTGTGTGCTGTTTTGTTAGTCTTTATCACTGAGAAGAGCTTCTCACACAGATATGTGCTACCAAACATGCTCAAGGTTCGAGCCGCATGTAGACGGACTTTTTGTTCTTCAAAGTCACCAAAGCGCCGTGCAAACTCAGTGCCTCGGTTTATCAGCAAAGTGCGATTTGGGAACACCGTAGTGACGACTTGGTTTAACATTACTTGGCAACAGGGAAAGTTGCACTGGTGCATTTGTGTCTCCCATAAAAGCAACTTCACTTGAAATCACTTTGTGATTGTGCACGGTAAAACGTCCGCTGAAGTGTCAGATTCTTATTTAATTCTTCTGCTTTCTGTATCTTCTGCATTGCATTCAGGTCTTTCAGCCTCACTGATGAGCACCTGCAATCCATCCTGAGAATCTCCACAACACAGAACTCCCTGATGTTTTGTCTCATAGTGCCGTCTTAGATTAAATTCTGTAATTACAGCCACATTAGCTCCACAAATGAGACACACGGGTTCAGTAAACATATACTCGGCCTCCCATCGGTTTTAAAGGCTCTATTTTCAGAATCAACTTTTCTCTTCAGCATCGTGTGAGCTAGCTTCGCAATAACTTGCAGCATCATAAGCTAGACTTGATTAACGCGTAAGTGTTCGCAAGGCAGCTGAAGCGCTGCATTATGGGATCTGTAGTTTATTGTGTTACCAGCGCTTCATATACCGGGCCATTAATAACAATAATACAGTATATAAAATGATCTGCGGGCTGGATATAATTACACGGGCGGATGTGGCCCGCGCCCTTGAGTTTGACACATATGGACTAAATAGAACTTGAAAAGATATATTTTTCAAATGTGATCGCAATTCAGATAGAGTTGACGCACTACAGCCTGCATGCCTCAATAAGTCATCCTCCCTCGCTCTTACTTTTTACCGTTCATCTAATGAATACACTGAGTATGGCTTTACCAAAACAATCATTGATGGCGAATAAAGTATCCATTATTCGAGTATGTAGATCGGGATATATATATACATATATATATACCCGCGTATCAGCGAGAAGTAGTGTGTTAAAAAGCTAGAAAAGAAAAGGGAACATTTTAAAAATAACGTAACATGACTGTCAATATACAGTATTTGTTTTGTGAGTGTTACTGAGTGTTGCTGTCATCAATGATTTGATTATCATTATTTCTTTCAATCAGGTTCGTATTTGTAGGATGTGTTGTGTTCAAGTTACATTCCGTGTTTGTCAATCGTTGTAAAGATGACAGGTTTCATTCATCGATTCGTTTCTTACTGCATCAATAAACAGCTCGTCTTCTTCTTTATCCGAGACCTGACACACTGCATGCACGGGTTTTTTACACTGTCTTCCTTTAGGGGACATTGACTTTTTCCACCGTGTGCTTTGTTTCCACAGTAGCTGCATTTATGAATATGCTTGTATGTATCAGACGCTTCATATTTTTTGCTGCCTTTTCAATTGTGTAATTCGGTTTTGTTCAGCTCTTTGGAACTGTTGCTTTTATCTGTGCACTGCGT
This sequence comes from Polypterus senegalus, assembly GCF_016835505.1. NCBI lineage: Eukaryota > Metazoa > Chordata > Cladistia > Polypteriformes > Polypteridae > Polypterus > Polypterus senegalus. The sequence goes on along the minus strand of NC_053157.1, from coordinate 101,777,811 downwards.
CAGTTCACGTGAGCCTCGGTGTACATGCATCGAAGTTCCCAGTTGTGCTGGTGCCATCTCGTGCTATGTCCATGGCTGTATTTAATGTTACCTTAGTCCTGGCACTTAAAACTTTCTCTCGCAGTTTCGCTGAGTTTGTGCCAAACACCACGCTGACCATCTCATCTTCCTCTGCATAAGCACAGTCCTTAACCCGTGAATATTTAGTGGAGTTTGCTATTGGATTGCCGCTGACGGACGGCCTTATATGGGCAGGCACTAAATTACAAACGCCAGCGGCAGCCTGTCTATGAACTTAATTTAAAGTGTAGGTTTACATCGTGCTTTGTTTCCGAAGTAGCAGAACTCATCAATATGGTTGTATATGTCACTCGCTCGCTTCTTATTGTTTCGCTGCCTTCTAAATTATATAATGCATGTTTTCTTCAGCGCTTTTTGAAGGTCTTCTTGATTTTCTATGTACTGCGTGATTACGTGTGAGGCGTGATGATGTCACACGAAACTCCGCCCCCACGGCGTTCAAGCTCATCTCCATTACAGTAAATGGAGAAAAACAGCTTCCAGTTATGACCATTACGCGTAGAATTTCGAAATGAAACCTGCCCAACTTTTGTAAGGAAGCTGTAAGGAATGAACCTGCCAAATTTCAGCCTTCCACCCACACGGGAAGTTGGAGAATTAGTGATGAGTCAGTGAGTGAGTGAGTGAGTGAGTGAGTGAGTGAGTGAGGGCTTTGCCTTTTATTAGTATAGATATATATTCCGCATTTACTCATGTACCACACGCCCTTGTGTAAGACGCGCACCCTAATTTTTACAAAGAAAAAATCATTTTTCCCTGTGTACGACGCACGTTGTGATTGTATAGGAAGCATTTAGAGAGAGAGAGCACGAGTGTGCGAGCAAGAGAGAGCGAGAGTGCGCGAGCGAGTGAGAGACAAAGTGCAAGGGAGCGAGCAAGCGAGAGAGCGCGAGTGCGAAAACAAGAGAGAGCATGAGCGAGAGAGAGAGCATGAGCGAGAGAGCGCAAGCGAGAGAGACAGCACGAGAAAGCGAGCGACCCCAAGCAGAAAAAGTAAACATTACAGAATTACATTTCCTCGTGTATGATGCGCACCTGATTTGATGAATGCTAATTTTCGGGAAAAAATGTGCGCATGGTATAAAAAAATTATTTGGATAAAAGTAACAAGCTGGTTATGTTTGCAGATGATACCAAACTAGTTGGATTGGCAGATAAACCAGAATCCGTTGAATAATTATAGAGGGACTTGGACAACATACAGGTTTGGGCAGATTTGTGGCAGATGAAAATTAATGTAAGTCAATGTTAAGTATCATACTGTCAACTGCCAGATAGTGTTCAGAAGGCATTAAGAAGGCTAAGAGAATGTCAGATTTAATAACACGATGTGTAGAGTGCAAGTCCAAGGTGGTTATACTCAAGCATTATAATTTTCTCCAGGCTACATAAAGGACTTAGCACCGCTAGACAAAGTCCAGGGAAGAGTAACCAAGCTGATTCCAGGGCTAGAGGGGCTGAATTATGAGGAAAGAATAAAAGAGCTGAGCCTTTTCAGTTTAAGCAAAATAAGATTAAGACCTAACTGAAGTGTGTAAAATTATGAAGGGAATTAGCACAGTGGATCGAGACAGTTATTTTAAAATGAGATCAACAAGAACACTGGGACACAGTTGGAAACTTTTAAAGATAAATTTTGTACAAATATAAGGAAGTTCATCTTTACACAGAAAATCATAGACACATCAAATAAGTTACTAAGTAGTATGGTATACAGTTGGACTGTCTGCACTCTTTTTCACCTCTCTTCCACAATCCCTGTTTCTCTGTACTGTTGATCCCAAGTATTTAAACTCATCCACCTTCACCATCTCTACTCCCTGCATCCTCACCATTCCACTGACCTCCCTCTCATTTATGCACATTTATTCTGACTTGTTCCTACTGACTTTCATTCCTTTCCGCTCTAGACTATATCTCCACCTCTCCAAGGTCTATTCAACCTGCTCCCTACTCTTACTACAGATCACAATGTCTTCAGTAAACATAGTCCACATGAACTCCTGTCTAATCTCATCTGTCAACCTGTTCATCACCACTGCAAATAAGAAAGGGCTCAAAGCCGATCCCTGATTGCCGATCACACCTCCACGTTGAACACATCCGTCACTCCTACCACAGACTTCACCACTGTCACACTTCCCTCAAACATATCCTGCACAACTCTTACATTTCTGCCACTCCCGACTTCCTCATACAATATCACAACTCTTCTCGAGGCACCCTGTCATATGCTTTTTCCAGGTCCACAAAGACGCGATACTGATTCTTCTGGCCTTCTCTATCCTTCTCCATCAACACCCTCAGAGCAAACATGACACCTGTGGTGTTCTTTCCTCACATGAAACCATACTGCTACTCAATAATCATTACCTCCCTTCTTAACCTAGCTTCCACTACTCCTTCCCATAACTTCATGTTGTGACTCATCAATTTTATCCCCCTGTAGTTACTATAGCTTGGAACACCTCCTTTATTCTTAAAAGTTGGTACCAGTACATTTCTTCTCCATTCCTCAGGCATCCTCACTTTTTCCAAGATTCCATTGAACAATCTGGTTAAAAACTCCACTACAATCTCTCCTAAATATCTCTGTTCTTCCACAGATATGTCATCTAGACCAACAGTCTTTGCATTCTTCATCCTCTTCATAGCAGTCCTTACTAGTTCCTTGCTAATCTGTTGCACCTCCTGACTTACTATCACCATATCATCCAACCTTCTCTCTCTCATTTTCTTCATTCATCAACATCTCAAAGTACTCTTTCATCTTCTCAACGCACCATCCTCGCTTGTGAGTACACTTCCATCTTTATCCTTTATCACCCTAACCTGCTGCACATCTTTCTCAGCTCTGTCCCTCTGTGTAGCTAATTGGCAGGTCCTCTTCTTCCTCCTTAGCGTCAAACCTCTTATACAACTCTTCATACATCTTTTTCTTTAGCCTTCACTACCTCTGTCTTCACCTTTCACCTTATCTCTTTGTACACTTGTCTACTTTCTACACCTCTCTGACTATTCTACTTCTTCTTTGCCAACCTCTTCCTCTATATACTCGCCTATACTTCCCCATTCCACCACCAGGTGTCCTTTTACCCTTCCTCTGTCCAGATGTCACACCAAGCACCCTTACTACTTCTGCTGTAGTTGCCCAGCTATCTGACAACTCTTCACTGCCACCCAGTGCCTGTCTTACCTCCTCCCTGAACTCAACCTTACAGCCTTCCTTTTTCAACTTCTACCACTTGATCCTTGGCTCTGTCCTCACTCTCCCACTCTTCTTGATTTCCAACATCATCCTACCAACAACCATCCTATGTCCTTTTCCTTCTTTGGCCAATAGTAGCCCAATTTCTGCCAGCACCTTATTGGCTAACCGTACTGGTGAGGCCGTTGTAAACCCGGGCCTTGACTACTCCAGTATGGAAATCTGTATTGTTGTCCACATATTGATTTGAAAAAAAATTATACCGGATGTCATTCTTGATGTAACCTTCCCCATTTATCCGGGCTTGGGACTGGCACAAAGGAACACACTTGTTTGTGCAGCACAAATTCCTTTGCTAAAATAGGTTTAGATTAGATAGATTAGATTAGATAAAGCATTATTAATCCCATGAGGAAATCAAATGCATACTGAAGCAGAAACATAAAAAAACAAGAATAGAGACCCACAGGACAGATAATACAGCCAATCAATCAATAAACAAATAAAAATAAATGTAACAAGTGCATCGGGTGGAAGAATTGAATTGTTTTATAGCATTTGGCAGAAAATACCCCCGAGGAACTTTTTAGCACATTGTGATGGAACAAGCCTGTGGCTAAAAGTGCTCCATGAGAGCACCTTCTAGAGGTGATAAAAGTAATTTTTCATGATGGCATCCAATTTTACCATCTACTTTTCCACAACTGTTTCTAGTATGTGCATGCTTTGCCCTGTGATGGAGCATGCTTTTCATTTATTAAGGCATTGTCCTTTTGTGCTCAGGCTGTTTCCCCAAAAGACTGCAGCATAGGACAACACATTGGCTACTATGGTCTGGTAAGATATTTCCAGCAGCTTGCTGGACACATCAAAAGACATGAGTCTCCTTAACAAGTACAGTCTGCTCTGGCTCTTCTTGTACAGTGCCTCTGTACAGTCAGACCAGTTTATTATGTTGTTTATGTGAACCCCCAAGTACTTGTAGCTTTGCACCACTTCCACATCTTCCCCTGAATGGTGAGAAATGTCAGAGACTTCTTGATACGTCTGAAGTCTACCACCAGTTTTTTTGTCTTACTGACGTTAAGCTGCAGGTAGTTGACCCTGCACAACAAGATTAAGTCCTCCATTACTTTCCTTTACTCTGACTCATCTTAATTATTAATGCAGCCTATAATGGAAGATTCATTATAAAATTTCTGTAGATAGCAAGTTCTGGTATTGTCCTAGAAGTCTATTGAATAGAGGATAAATAAGAAGGTATCCAGGATAGTTCCCTGAGGTGCTGCAGTATTACATACCACAATATTTGACACACAGTCCCTCAGCCTCACAAACTGCAGTTTGTTGGTTTAGGGAGTGCATGATCCAGGAGATTGTGGGAGCATCAAGATGCATACCCTTGAACTTTTTCCCCAGCTGATCAGGCAAAATGGTGTTTAAAAAAAATGGAAAAGTCAAAGAAATTATCTTAACTGTAATACCAGCATTAACAAAGTGGGAGTAGACTCTGTAGAGTGTGTAGATGAGAGCATCTACCACATCTATATGTGCCTGATATGCAAACTTCAGGGGTCCATATGTTCTGAAACCAGGGGCTGTAGCTGTTTTAGGACCAGGCTCTAAAAAGTATTCAAGATGTGTGAAGTAAGAGCAATTGGTCTGAAGTCCTTGATCACTGGAATGCCCTTTCTTTGGCACAAGGATCACTTAGGATGTTTTCTTCAACTGGATAACCTTCTGCAAATTCAGGGAAAGGGAGAACAGACCCCAGAGTGCTGGCTGGCAAATGTTTCCATCTCCCTGGAGCTGATTCCATCTAGTCATTAAGCTGTGCTTATGCAGAGTTGTCCCAGTTCTCTCCTCACTTGATCAAGGGAGACACACAGTACAGTCAGTGATGGGCTGGAGACCACAGGTGTGATGTCATTATAAGGGAAGGTCGAGCAGGGTGCAGATGGAAGTTGGGATTCTGGAACCTTCTCAGCTTGCACACAGAGGCTAGCAGTTTTGGGGGAGGGCTGTACTGACAAAAATGAGTCAAACCTGTTGATTACTTCATTAGCTCTGTTCTTGTTCCCTTCCATTGCATGTTTAACAGCCTGCTTGTTGCCAGTGATAGTCCTCTTCCCATTCCACACTTACTTCATGTTGTTTTGTTGTAACTTGTGCTCATGTTTGTCTCTGTAATGGGCTTTCCCCTCACAGAGCTCCTTCTTCAGATCTGACTGCACCATTTGATTTCATCCTTATCTCCAGACCTAAAGGCTCTCTTCATATTCAGTAGGGCTTTCAGTTCTTTTATTATCCATGGCTTTTTGCTGGGACTCGCAAACATATCCCAATCAGTTTCCAAAGGCATCCCTTGGTGCCTCCTCAGCCTCTGTTGTCCATTCCTGCACAGTCCTGGTGATGGCTGGAAACCTCTGAACATTAGGTTTATATGCAGGAATAAACTGTACCAAATCATGACTTGATCAGCCTAAAGGTGGCAAAGCAACATCTATATAACAGTGGAACCTCGGTTCATGAACGTCTTGGTACACATACAACTCGGTTTACGACCAAAAAATTCGCCAAACTTTTGCCTCGGTTCACAACCACACACTCGGTATACGAACCATTTCCGTTTGTGCACACTGATGATTTCCGCACGTGTTGCATTGTTCTCAGTCAGACCTGCGTGCTTGCACGTGCGTGCATGCTTTCGCTGTGAACTCTTTGTGCTCTATTTCATTTCCCTTCCGGTTAGTATGCGCCGATTACTGTATTTAAGCACGTGTTGCGCCGCTTCATTGTTCTCAGTCAGACGTGCGTGCTTTATCTGTGATCTCTTTGTGCTCTACAGTATTTCGTGTAAGCAAGTGAAGAGTGGTGAGAAGAAAGTTTTGCAGAAAATTGAAATCAAAGTAAAGAAAGAAATTATTGAAAAGGTATGAGCGTGGCGTTCGTGTTACTGATCTTCACCCAGTTCCTCCTCACTTAATGCCAGAACTCGACTCATGCAAGGTTAGTTTTCTTGGTGGTTTATGGTTTTTGTATTACGGATTTTTCAAATGTTCATTTTTTTCCCTGTGCTTAAAACTCATTAAAAAAGTGTTTACAGAGAGTGGTTAGCAGCGAGATTTGTTGCAATGTTACTTTTCTTGGTGGTTTATTAAATTACAGTTTTTTCAAATGTTCATTGTTTTCCCCTGTGCTTAAAGCTCATTAAAAAAAGCGTGTATACAGCGATCGGTTGCAAGTCTATAGTGCGAACTCCTGTAATGTTACTTTCTTGGTTGCTTGTGGTTGGTTTTTAAGTAAAGTTTGGATTTGTTCAAATGTTCCTTTTTCCCCCCCTGTGCTTAAAAAAAAAGTGTTTTATACAGCGATCGGCTTGCAAGGCTATAGCACGAACTACTGCAATGTTAGAGAGACAGAGAGAGAAAGGGCGAGCTAGCCTTCGTGCTGGAGAGAGAGAGAGAGAGAGAGAGAGAGAAAGGGCGAGCTAGCCTTCGTGCTGGAGAGAGAGAGAGAGAGAGAGAGAGAGAGGGCGAGCAAGCCTGCGTGCTGAAGAGAGAGAGAGAGAGAGAGGGCGAGCGAGCCTGCCTGCGTGCGTGCTAGAGAGAGAGAGGGCGAGCGAGCCTGCGCTTGCAGCAGAACAGGGAGCCTGGGTGTTTGTGTCAGTGTTATTCAATGTTTTTACATTAGTTTACTATTACACTGTGCATTCTATAGTGTAATTAACTATATTTGTGCTTAAAAATCTTAAATATATATTTACATACAGTTCATACGGTCTCGAACGGATTAATTGTATTTACATACAATCCTATGGGGGGAAATTGCTTCGGTTCACAACCAAATCGGTTTACGACCAGAAGTTTGGAACGAATTATGGTCGTGAACCGAGGTTCCACTGTATATATATAATCGACCAAGTCGCCCAACCATGGGGGCCCCGTCCTCCAACACTAACCCTCCTCCCGCGCCCATCCTCGCTCTCGAGGCATGCGCACTGCCTGCTCATGTGCCCACCCCCAACACCTCATCAAACACATGTTTACACGCTGCATACAGCGATTCCCATCCGCTACAAACATCCTTCTTCTTAGATGGTCCTGCAGGAACAGGGAAAACCTTTGTCTACAAAACCCTGATTCATAACAGCAGAGCTAGGGGAGACATTCCTACAATCATAGCATCTACAGGAATAGCTGCAACATTGTTACCGGGTGGACGTACTGCACATTCCGTTAATAAAGTACCGTTGAAGCTGACTACTACTTCCACATGCAACATCAAACCTACCTCGCCACACGCTCAACATCTTCTGCAATCCAAATTGATAATATGGGATGAGGCGCCAGTGACACATGCATACGCATTCCAGGCAGTTGACAGCTTATTATGTGACTTCACAGGTGACACGCAGCCATTTGGAGGGAAAACAATACTATTGGGTGGAGATTTCCGACAAATACTCCCCGTCATTATGCATGGCTCCCGAGCACTTACTGTCGCCATTTGCATTAACAAGCAACCTTTGTGGCGTCGCATGCATGTACTTGCACTGACAACAAATATGAGAGCTCTTCCTCAAGAACAACATTTTGCAAAATGGCTCCTTGATGTTGGAGATAGGAAAAATGGAACAGCAGTAACATTACCTTCACATTGTTTTCCTTTTAATTCTGATCCCGTTCAACAACTACTGTATATGGCGAAATCGACTTCTCAACTGTCACTCTGGAACAACTCAGTACGCAAGTTATATTAAGCGTCACCAACGAAGACTCACTACACCTTAACACTAGAATTACCAGAGCCTACGAAAAAACTCGTAATTCCGTCCCACCTTAAACTGCTTCTTAAATCCCTTCACACCTCTCCGCCAGCGTCCTTTGTCTTCTAAATGTGCTGATAAAGAGAAGCTAGGAGCAGCCGGCTATTCCATCCCCCCACCAATTTAGAACGTGCACGAACTTCTCCCAGCTCATGCCTTGATTGAGTATCTGGGAGTGAAGTGGAGTTGTAGAGTGGAAATAATAGATCGTTATTTGGAACACACGCATTTCATGTCTGTTCCGTTTCTACAGTAATCTGTGTGTCAACACATTGTTCAAACAGAAACGTTTTTTATATTCTAGTAGTAGATGACAAAATGTAGGCATAAACTATATAATGTATGAAGCCTGAAGTCCAAATAGCAAAGAAACATTTTTACAAGAATAACACAATTGCGCTTTTATTCAAAAATATAAAACTGCAGAAACAAAAAGCCACCTTAACATTGACAGCAGTTTATTGTAACTGTCTCCGTGGTTCAATAGAATCACTTCCCGCTTGGGAGTTAAAAGGTCACGAGTTCGATCCTGCGCCACTCCGTTTTGAGAAGTAAACTGCTCTTAGTCTTACTGTTTTAGAATAAAAGCATACATTTGATTTCAGTCTGTAACAGCCGGTGCAATTTATGATCCTTGTAAAGGTTAGCTTTTTTTTTTTTTTTAATTCACTTTTCATTCTCGCATCCAGAATCAATCCATACAACCCCGTAAGTATGCATCGTGGTACAACGCAGAGCTATAGCGCGTCTGTATTCTGTTTCTTTTGTACTCCAGGGCATGCAGAGGAGAGAATGGTAAAGAGCAGTAACTTCTGCGCTATATGCAATCATCAGACACTCCCCATCTGCCCGTTGTTTTGTTATACTTTTACACCAACTTATGTTCCTGTGTTTGAGCATGCTCAAAAAATACACGTGTAATACCACGAAAAGTGCACGCAGACACTTCATTTCGCAAACAAAACAAGTGCACTTTTATTCAAAACTACCTGTATAACCGAAGAAAAAAGAAAGCAAGTTACAGTAGGCGATTGATACGACAGCTTGCATGGTGCAATGCTAAGAAGTGCTGATTTTCATTCCGTGCTATATAAAATCATCACATTCAAATATTAACAGTTCCCACACACCCAGGGACTGTCCTTCCTACATTTACGACACGTGTACTTGTTGCAGTGCACACAACTCTCTGTGCTATGGTTCCTATTACACTGAATGAGCACCTGACACTGTACTTTCTTCCCTGGGGGAAGGTCCCACATCAGAGAATTTCCAGTTCCTGCATAAATTCACACCCGATCTGACGCTGTTCGTTTTCAAATAATATTGCATTAGTGCGATTATATTTTAACATGTATTGTCTCTTTCTTTCAGGTGTGTAATAGAAACCACAGCATAGAGAGAAGTGTGTACATTGCTTCTTACATGAAAAGGCGATGGAAAAAGTGCACTTGAATAAAAATGCACTTTTGTTATACTTATACCAATATATGTTCCTATGTTTGAACGACACGGACAGATGGGGAGTGTGTGATTATTGCATATACAGTGGTGTGAAAAACTATTTGCCCCCTTCCTGATTTCTTATTCTTTTGCATGTTTGTCACACAAAATGTTTCTGATCATCAAACACATTTAACCATTAGTCAAATATAACACAAGTAAACACAAAATGCAGTTTTTAAATGACGGTTTTTATTATTTAGGGAGAAAAAATCCAAACCTACATGGCCCTGTGTGAAAAGTAATTGCCCCTTGTTAAAAAATAACCTAACTGTGGTGTATCACACCTGAGTTCAATTTCCGTAGCCACCCCCAGGCCTGATTACTGCCACACCTGTTTCAATCAAGAAATCACTTAAATAGGAGCTGCCTGACACAGAGAAGTAGACCAAAAGCACCTCAAAAGCTAGACATCATGCCAAGATCCAAAGAAATTCAGGAACAAATGAGAACAGAAGTAATTGAGATCTATCAGTCTGGTAAAGGTTATAAAGCCATTTCTAAAGCTTCGGGACTCCAGTGAACCACAGTGAGAGCCATTATCCACAAATGGCAAAAACATGGAAGAGTGGTGAACCTTCCCAGGAGTGGCCGGCCAACCAAAATTACCCCAAGAGCGCAGAGTCGACTCATCCGAGAGGTCACAAAAGACCCCAGGACAGCGTCTAAAGAACGGCAGGCCTCACTTGCCTCAATTAAGGTCAGTGTTCACGACTCCACCATAAGAAAGAGACTGGGCAAAAACGGCCTGCATGGCAGATTTCCAAGACACAAACCACTGTTAAGCAAAAAGAACATTAGGGCTCGTCTCAATTTTGCTAAGAAACATCTCAATGATTGCCAAGACTTTTGGGGAAAATACCTTGTGGACTGATGAGACAAAAGTTGAAGTTTTTGGAAGGCAAATGTCCCGTTACATCTGGCATAAAAGGAACACAGCATTTCAGAAAAAGAACATCATACCAACAGTAAAATATGGTGGTGGTAGTGTGATGGTCTGGGGTTGTTTTGCTGCTTCAGGACCTGGAAGGCTTGCTGTGATAGATGGAACCATGAATTCTACTGTCTACCAAAAATCCTGAAGGAGAATGTCCGGCCATCTGTTCGTCAACTCAAGCTGAAGCGATCTTGGGTGCTGCAACAGGACAATGACCCAAAACACACCCGCAAATCCACCTCTGAATGGCTGAAGAAAAACAAAATGAAGACTTTGGAGTGGCCTAGTCAAAGTCCTGACCTGAATCCAATTGAGATGCTATGGCATGACCTTAAAAAGGCGGTTCATGCTAGAAAACCCTCAAAATAAAGCTGAATTACAACAAATCTGCAAAGATGAGTGGGCCAAAATTCCTCCAGAGCGCTGTAAAAGACTCATTGCAAGTTATCACAAACGCTTGATTGCAGTTATTGCTGCTAAGGGTGGCCCAACCAGTTATTAGGTTCAGGGGGCAATTACTTTTTCACACAGGGCCATGTAGGTTTCGATTTTTTCTCCCTAAATAATAAAAACCGTCATTTAAAAACTGCATTTTGTGTTTACTTGTGTTATATTTGACTAATGGTTAAATGTGTTTGATGATCAGAAACATTTTGTGTGACAAACATGCAAAAGAATAAGAAATCAGGAAGGGGGCAAATAGTTTTTCACACAACTGTAGCGTCGAAGTTACTGCTCTTTACAATTCTTTCCTCTGCATGTCCTGGAGTACAAAAGAAACAGCATACAGCAACATGCGGGGACTGGCAGGAACACTAAATAAAACTGAATAAAAAGAAAAGCAAGTGACGGTGAGATACGAAGAAGGCAGCTTCGCCAGCCTTTGTGTGTCAGAACCCGGTTGGTGGGTCAGGGGGAGTGGGCGTTAGTATGCATCGTGGTACACTGCAGAGCTATAGCACGTCTTTAGTGAAAACAGCCGTGTCAGATGGGGTTGTATGGATTGATTCTGAACGCGACTGAGAGAATGAAAAGTGAATTAAAAAAAAAGCTTACCTTTACAAGGATCATAAATTGCACCGGCTGTTACAGACTGAAATCAAATGTATGCTTTTATTCTAAAACAGTAAGACTAAGAGCAGTTTACTTCTCAAAACGGAGTGGCGCAGGATCGAACTCGTGACCTTTTGATTCCCAAGCGGGAAAGTGATTCTATTGAACCACAGAGGCAGTTACAATAAACTACTGTCAATGTCGCATGTTAAGGCGGCTTTTTGTTTCTGCAGTTATATTTTTCAATAAAAGCGCAATTGTGTTATTCTTGTGAAAATGTTTCTTTGCTATTTGGACTTCAGGCTTCATACATTATATAGTTTATGCCTACATTTTGTCATCTACTACTAGAATATAAAAAACGTTTCTGTTTTAACAATGTGTTGACACAGATTACTGTAGAAATGGAACAGACATGAAATGCGTGTTCCAAATAACGATCTATTATTTCCACTCTAAAACTCCACTTCACTCCCAGATACTCAATCAAGGCATGAGCTGGGAGAAGTTCGTGCATGTTCTAAATTGGTGGGGGGATGGAATAGACGGCTGCTCCAAGCTTCTCTTTATCAGCACATTTAGAAGACAAAGGGCGCTGGCGGAGAGGTGTGAAGGAATTTAAGAAGCGATTTAAGGTGGGATGGAATTACGAGTTTTTTCGTAGGCTCTGGTAATTCTAGTGTTAAGGAACAAGTACTGAAACTTATCCCTACTGACGAAGTAACTTTCACCAGCGTTGACTCCATCATCACAGACGATACCGAAGATCAATTTTCATTCCCCGAAGAATTTCTTAACAGTCTTACTCCCACTAGCATGCCTCCGCATAAACTCAAAATTAAAATTGGTTCAGTCGTCATGCTTCTCAGAAACCTCATGCCAGCAAGAGGTCTCATTAATGGCGCTAGACTGACTGTTACCAGCATTCACCGCAATGTACTGGAGTGTAAAACTATCGCAGCTCTTACCTTGCAAACTGTCCTTATTTCCCGAATTTCCCTGACCCCATCTGATTAAAATTTGCCTTTTACTTTTACACGCAGACAATTTCCTGTTACATTAGCCTTTGCAATGACAATTAATAAGGCACAGGGCCAAACTTTCAAAAAGATATGCCTGTATCTGCCAAAACCAGCTTTCAGTCATGGACAATTGGCATGTTGCTCTCTCCAGAGTTCCATCTTTTCATTCACTCACAGTCGCATCCTCAAACCCACCCCATTTGGACAACTGTGTCTTTCAGGAAGTGTTCACCCATCAATGAATATTTATGCGGCGTATGCTACGCCACGGGTCGGCTAGTAGTCATATACTTTAACATTTTTCATATAAGTCCATGGTCCTGTTTTTTATTGTTGTGCAGCCCACAAACTGGTAAAAATTGGTAAGGGCAGAGGAAAGTGAAACATGGTTGAAGTCCCCAGACATTGTAATGAAAGTGCTAGGATGGTTAGAGTTTGCTTATTACAGAGTACAGTAGAACCTCGGTTCACGACCATAATTCGTTTCAAAACTCTGGTCGTAAACCGATTTGGTCATGAACTGAAGCAATTTCCTCCATAGGATTGTATGTAAATACAATTAATCCGTTCCAGACCATACGAACTGAACATTTGAAAAAATCTGTAATTTAATAAACCACCAAGAAAAATAACATTGCAACAATGCATGCTACGAACCAATCGCAGGAAATGGAAGTGAAAACAAAATCAAGCCCAGTGCATTCTTTAACTGCCTTCCTACCTTAATGCGTCCAGCTCTCTCTCGCACTGCCTGTGTGTGTATGTGTGTCGTGCTCTCTCGTGCTGCCTGTGTGTCTGCATCTCGCATTGCCTGTGTGTGTGTGTTTGTCATGCTCTCTCGTGCTGCCTGTGTGCCTGCATCTCGCGCAGCCTCTGTGTGTGTGTGTGCACATCTCTTTCGCGCTGCCTGTGTGTGTGTCGCACTCTCTCTCGCGCTGCCTGTGTGTGTGTGTGTCGCGCTCTCTCGCTTGCTGCACAGGAAATGCACAGGGAGAGACTGAACATGTACAAATCGAAAGGGAAACTGGCTTGTTTGTATACCGAGTGTGTAGTCATGAACCGAGGCAAAAGTTTGCCGAACTTTTTGCTCATAAACCGAGTTGTACGTGTACTGAGATGTTTGTGAACCGAGGTTTCACTGTATACTGGGTCTTTTGTGACTGCCGCATCTGCTGAGGGGAGAGTGTTGTGGAATGAAAAAAAATACAGCTTGTCCCTGTGACATGTAGCAGTTACAGCTTGTCCCTGTGACATGTAGCAGTTACAAAATGTGTATGTGACATTTCTATGTATACCCTTGTGTGAGGTACAGAGTGTACTGGGTGAGCAGGTCAAAGGAATCTGCCAGCAACAAGTCTGTTACTATAGTTCCTGTTTGTCTCAGAATCTGCTCTTTAACCAGTTTTTTATTATAGTTCCTGTTTTTAAAGCTCCAAATAAGGTTACTTCTTCTTTTTTATTTTGTCAGCAGTAAGAAATATGTACCGCCACCTCTATTTTTGGAAATAATGATATCATTTTGCTCGACTCTGTAAGCTATAAAAAAGCAAAGAATTTCCTATACGAGAGCTTCTCTAGTCTAGGTGCAATAAAGTGTGTTTTACTGATTAATTTTATCTGGTGTGAGACTCCTACTCTGTTCGGCAATAACTCAAGAGAGAAAACATCGTCCACAGTTTTTGGCGCCGAACGGGGCAGGAGACGATCGGCTGACTCCTTGATCGGTACCCGCCTTACGGATCTGTCTTCTTTGAAGCAGACTGCCTGTGAGCTCCGGCAGCAGTGAAAAGCAGTTCCGGCAAAAGTTAGGACTGCCCTGTCCTAGGACGGCTTCTGAGTGAGAAGTCCCCGGTCTCCTCCTGATTCCGAGTGGAGTACTCTGCATTGCGCACAGATTAAATACCTAGACTAGGTAAGTACCGTTGGGGGTTTCCTTGGTGGTGGGTATGATAAGAGTGATAAGTAACTGACAGTTTTTTAAACTGACACTAGCGCCCAGGATATTAATTATCTACTCGAGGTTTTTAATTAACTGTTGGGAAAGGATGTAGGAGTCGAACTGGGATATTAGTGGGATAGGCATTGGGACGGTTAAAAGGTGCGTGGCACACCTAAGGTAAAGAGCCCATTGCCCGTCAAAGGTCAGTCACGGACAAAGACGGTTAACAGTTAGGTAATTTAAGAGAAAAGGAAATCGAGTAGGAAAGCAACAGTGTACACTGAATATAGTTTCAGGAAAAGAAACTAGAAAATAAAAGATATAGTTTCAGGGGAAGAAACTAGGACAATAAAAGAAAATGGGTTCCGCTAGTAGTAAAAAAGTTAAGCAGGGGTCTGATGGGTCTAACTTTATACTGGAAGGACTGTTTTCGGAGGATCAACAGACGTCGGAAAAATGGGTCACCTAGGAAACTAATTGAGAAAAAGACAGGCTTAGATTTTAAAAAGGCATGTAAGAAGTGGAATAAACAGAGCGGTGGGCGTTGGCCAGTAAACGGCACCGGTGATACGAGTGAGATTCAGGAAATAAGGAAAATATTGTGTAGAAATACCCAAGGTTGTTGCAAGGGAGGTCCGTATCGCATGGATATGTTTGATAGATGGGAATTGGTTATAAAAGATCGAAATTTAGAGGCGATCACTAGACAGAATGAGGTTCTGAGAGCCAATGAAAGTAAGGTCAAAAAAGAGAAGGATGACTTGCTTTTAGCTTTACAAACAGCCCAACCACCTGACAACCATTCTAAAAAGAAAAGAAACGTCTATACCCTATATTATATGGTTCTGGGACTCATGTTCCCGAACCCCACCCTATGACTTTCGGGAGGGTCCGAAGAGGAGGAGGAGGTAGAGGAGGACCCACCAGAACAAAAACCTGAGCTCCCTATCGTACACCGAGGAGGAGTTACAACACGAAGAAGGGCCCAAATAGAAGCACCTTTCAATCCCCTACACGTTAAATCCTCTGTTTCAGTTTCCCCCACTGCCCCTGACCCCGATTTCCTTCCCTCTACTGCTTTCCCATTAATACAGATTCCTAATCCCCGGCATAATCCCAATCAACCTACTGGTGACCAGAATCCCTTGACAATTTCCATTTCCCATATTTGGGACTTAAGTGAGCTAAAAGAGGTGGTCAGCTCCTTAGTTGACCCTAAAAAGGAAGGGGGACTGAAATTTATTGAACAATTAGAACAGTTGGACAGCATGTATAAACCAAACGCTGCCGAATGGACACAAGTCCTTCGTCGGAAATTGGGCCCAACTTGGGCTTCTGTTAATCATGGCACTGATAGTAATGGACAGCCGTGGACTTGGCGTGAGATTTTACATCGAGGAGATGGTCAGTACGGAGAGGCAGATTTTCAAACTCAGTGGAGTCTATTGAAAGCGAACTTAGAGGAAAAGTATAAAAGGGCACTGACTGGGCTTTGATTTCTGCTGCAAAACAGAAAAAAGATGAGACTGTGGAGGAATGGGGACTTAGGATTCGAGATTTGATGGCTACCCATTCGGGCATAGAGCGGGCTGAGGACCAACGTCGTGCAGCCGTGCCTCCTTTTGTCTCCGGTCTCCGTTCAGACATCCAATCTAAAGTCCGTATCTCATGCATTGGCTGGGAATCGGCTGCCTTTGAAGAGGTTAAGCGACATGCTGAACATGCTGAAAGGCAGACATTGCACAAGCAAGAACAGACCCAAGCTAAGTTGGTGGCTGCGCAACTCAATTACTACACTGATGGACGGGGAGGCGTCACCGGTCCACGCGGTGCCCGGGGAGGCTTCCGAGGGAGAGGACGCGGCCGGGGTCGAGGTGGTTTTACCTCTTTCCAAGATCCTTCTCAACAACAACAACAGCTCCCTACTCCTTACTATTGCTATAATTGTGGTCAGCCTGGCCATTATAAAAGAGACTGTCCAAATCGTCAGAATAAGCCTCTTTTGACTACCCCCGGAGATGAATTTACACCCGGTTTCCCCGAAAACCAAGGCTGGCCCTAGGAATTTTAGGGACCTCTAGCCACTCCATGTTTCCTCTCTTGACTGCGGATCCTGAGGATGATCCTCTTTTATCTCTGCATGTTAATGGACAAGAGACTATTTTTCTAGTTGACACTGGCGCTACGCGCTCTACTCTTTCTCTGGCTAAGGTCCCTGCCTCGAACGACACAATTACTGTTTTGACAGCCTCTGGACAACCCCATTGCCTTAAAGTCTCACTCCCACTTCCTGTCCAAAGTTCCCCTTCTGGTCCATCCATATTACACCGTTTCCTCCTTAATTCCCTTTGCCCAGTTAACCTCTTGGGACGTGACCTCATGACTAAACTTTCCCTATCGATTACTATGACCCCCAAAGGCTTTAACTGCTCCACCCCTATGATTCTTTTTCAATCATCTCACCCAACACCTTCCTTTGCAGCTTGGACTCTTTCCATTTCCCCACACACCATTTTATTAAAGGCCCTTAGTACATTCCCTTCCTGTTTGTTCCCCCATCTTCAAGTCCCTGACACCCTTCACTGTACCGCTCAATACTTCCCCGCTGACGTTGATGCCCCTTGGTTGGAATCTTTTCTTTCTTCGGCTCCCACACCAGAAAATGTACTTGTTCCTTGTCTATTCCTGTCCTCCACCAAAGCTGCTGCATCTGTTCATCTCACCCTTTCTCAGCAGATTTACTATTTGGGTGGCTCCGTCCCTCATATTTCTCTTGCCAAATCGCATGACACGCAGTGGGTGCAAATTGGACCTTGGGTTCAACACTGTCTTGACCGGACAGATTGGCAATATGTTGCCCCTGGTGTCTTCGACACCTCTGACCATTTAGTTACAAAGGTTGTTCTCCAAACTAATTTTTTAGTCAATCGTAGTCTTTGCACACCTTCCCCGTCATGTTCTGTATTTCCCTTACAGGTTTCTCTCCTTCATTTCCTTGGCTCGCAGATATCCCTTCCTGCCTATGGTCTCAGGATAAAACGATTTTGGCAGAATAGCCCATTGTGAACCTCTGGTGATCTACCCAAAATCCTCCTTCCGTCCACATCGAGCTCAATATCCTCTGTCTCCTGAGGCAGAGGCCGGCATTTCTGCCGTTCATTCTGATTTAGTGAAACGAGGAGCTATAATTCCAATTACATACTCTCCGTAAATTCTCCTATTTTGCCGGTAAGAAAAGCTGATGGTTCCTGGCGGTTTGTTCAGGACCTTCGCCAAGTCAATGCTGCTATTTTCCCAAGGGCCCCTATTGTTCCTAACCCTTCCACTATTCTCTCCGCGATTCCACCTTCCGCCCGATATTTTTCTGTAATTGACTTGGCGAACGCTTTCTTCTCTGTCCCTGTTCACCCAGACTCTCAGTTCTGGTTTGCTTTTACGTTTCAAAACCGCCGTTGGACTTGGACTGTTATGCCTCAGGGCTACACTGAGTCTCCTTGTGTGTATGGACAAGCGCTTGCTCAAAATCTTGAGGGTTTCTGGCCAGACCGTGGTTCCACATTAATTCAATATGTTGATGATATCATGCTTTGCAGTGATTCACAGGAATCATGCGAAAAGGACACAAAGAAATTACTTATTTTCTTGGCTGAAAATGGCCATAAAGTGTCCAAAGCTAAATTACAATTGGTGCAAACAACTGTTAAATATTTAGGTCATGACATTACCAATGGCACAAGAGCTCTCTCCACCAGTCGCATTACAACCATTCAGAATCTTCCTAGACCGGTCACTAAACAACAGGTTATGTCTGTCCTAGGCATTCTTGGATATTGTCGACAATGGATCCTTAATTTTTCAGCACGTGCTCAGCCTCTGCAGGATCTGGCCAACACTCCCGGCCTTCCCTTATCTGGCCACGTTCCCTGGACTCCTGAAGCTGAGACTGCATTTTCTGACCTAAAAACTGCCCTCCTTTCTGCCCCCGCTCTCGGTTTACCTGATTATTCTCGTCCATTCACTTTGTTTGTGGACGAAAAGGGGGGATATATGAATGCCGTGTTGACTCAAAAACATGGAGACAAACAAAGGCCAGTTGCATATTTTTCGAAAAAATTAGACCCCGTTGCAGCTGCTCTTTCTCCTTGTCTAAGAGCAGTTGCTGCTGCCACAGAAGCAGTCTTAGCTAGCACCGATATAGTACTCATGAGTCCACTGACAGTTAAAGTCCCACATGCAGTTCATTCCATTTTAGTACAAGCAAAAACTTCTCATCTAACTACAGCAAGAGCCATCCATTATCAGAACGTTCTTTGCACTCTCTCAAATGTCACAATTGAAAGGTGTTCTACCCTCAATCCGGCTACTCTACTCCCGACAAATGAGGAGGGAGAACCGCATGATTGTCAGGAAGTGATTGCTCGAGAAGTTAAGCCGAGAATTGATTTGCAGGAAACTCCATTAGAAACAGGTGAAAGCGTATTTGTAGATGGCTGTTCGTTAAGATTAGAAAATGGAGCTCCGTCGACCAGTTATGCTGTGGTCCAAGGGGACCACCTACTGGAAGCTAACCGAATTACCTCTAGCCTCAGTGCACAAGCAGCTGAACTAATAGCGCTAACTCGAGCATGTCAGCTGTCAGAAGGAAAAGAAATTACTATATATACAGATTCTCGCTATGCTTTTGGAGTCTGTCATGATCATGGGGCATTATGGAAATTAAGGGGTTTTAAGACCAGTACTGGCAAGCCCATTCAACATCAGAAGTTAATTGAATCTTTGTTGGATGCCATAACTAAACCATCTAAATTGGCTATTGTGAAGTGCCAGGCACACACTGGCAAACAGGATCCTATTAGTAAAGGAAATGAATTGGCTGATTACTTTGCTAAACGAGCTGCTCGTAATAATGTTCCAGTTTCTCTTTTCCAACAGAGTTGAGTCGGTTCAAGATAACCAGATGATTTCTTTACAGAGCTCGGCAACGGATCTTGAGAAGAAGAAATGGTCCAAGGAAGGCTCCTTGATTGAAGGTGTTTGGACCCACCGTCAGACTAATAAGCCTTTTCTTCCGAAAGCTTCCTTTCCAGGAATGGCGAAAATAGCTCATGGACTGGACCATGCTGGAAGAGATGCTATGATTCAGGATGTTGAGAAGCATTGGGAAGCAGTAGGGTTTTCTAGTTATGCAGATCAATTCTGTAAGAGATGTGCGCTGTGCCAAAGGTTTAATGTGGGAAAAGGCAAGCAGGTAAGTCCCGCGTTACCCGAATCCGATGGGACCATTTGAGCATCTCCAAATGGATTTCATCAATTAACGCCGTCAAGGGATATCGGTACTGTTTAGTAATTGTCGATGTGTTCTCCCGATGGGTAGAAGCATTCCCTTCTAAGCATAATGATGCCAAAACTGTGGCTAAAGCGTTAATAAAAGAAATTATCCCACGATGGGGAATACCCCAGAAACTGCAGACTGATAATGGGACTCATTTTGTGAATTCAGTTATAAATGAACTAACCACATGGCTCCAAATTAATGTACACCACTACTGTAAGTATCACCCACAGAGTGGAGGTATAGTTGAAAGATGCAATGGCACTTTGAAGTCAAAATTAGCAAAAATTTGTGAGCAGACAAATCTTTCCTGGCCTGATGCCCTTCCACTGGCCCTGATGGGGCTACGAGGGCGGACACACCGACAATTGGGGCTATCGCCGTTTGAGATTCTTACCGGTAGACCCATGCCAGTTGGCATGGTCATAGGGAATGTGAACCTACATACTGTGGACAATGACCTTCTCTCTAGTCTTTCAGGTCTCCGAGCCTCTCTGAAGGAGATCCATGAACAAGTGAAACAAGCCTGGAGATCCACCCCTCCCTCTGAGGATTCGCCTATCCCATTAGGAACCTGGATCTTGGTTCGTGATACCCGCAGGAAACACTGGCACCAACCCAGGTGGCGAGGACCGTTTCAAGTTCTTCTGTCAACCCCTCACGCTGTGAAAGTTGAAGGATTACCTGCCTGGATCCACGCATCTCATTGTAAAGATGGCACCATTCCTCTGTCTTTTGATCCGTTTCCTTTTCGTTCTATCTATCCCTGTTCCCCCCAGAGAACCACAAGGATTCCGAGTTCCTCAGGGTACCACTCATTCTTTTACCCTGGACTTTTGTTCTGTTGCGTCCTGTACTGGTTCTCCACATGATTGGACTTCCTCACAAAAATACGTTTGTGTCCCAGAATGTAGCTCATGGAGCGATGTGTTCGCTAACACCGAAACCAGGACTGGGGTATAACCCTACACAAGCTACGCAACATGGGTTAAAGACTCGTTTTCAATTATAAAAGGACACCGATGCTGAAGCCTGTACAGGCAATCATCCTATTTTTTGTAATCTTTTAGTGGTTACTATTAAGAATGCTTCTTTACATGATTCCGGCATCTACATTCTTGGTGCCTATGTCTCTGGTATAGATCTGTTGGGAAAGTTCAGGATTGAGGTGTATTCCACTTCCCCTACCTCTTCATCTTCATCTTCCTCTTCATCTTCATCTTCTTCTTTTAATGCTTCTTCTTCTTCCAATACTACTTCTCCATTCTCCTCTCTGTCCGTTCTTTCCATAGAATCCACCTTCGAGGTTGAAACTGGGTACGGTGATCGGAACCGTTGGCTGCAATGGATCCTGTATTCAGCTCGTCAGCTCAATCAATCCGATTGCTATGTATGTGCCACTGCTCGTCCCCATCTCGCAACCACCCCCTTCCCTTTGTCCCATAACTCCTCCAACTCTCTTCCTTGCTTACTTTCCCTTTTTAATACTCCTTCCATTTCCCCGAATTCTTCCTGCTCCCTCTTTTCTCTCTTTTCCCCCCTTCTCCAAGAATGACTCCTCCTGCTTTTGAATACATTCCTGGAAATTACACTTGCTTCTCCCAAACAAGTTCCCGTCACGTTGGTCATCTCCTTTCCTCCTCTTGCTCTAAAATCTACAATTCCACTTCCTTCCTTAATTTCTCTGTGTTCCTTAACAATCACACCACTCCTCGTTCTGATATGTGTAAGCCCACCCAACTCCGCGATACCCTTCCTGTTAATTGGTCAGGTACTTGTGCCCCGGTCCAACTTATTATGCCATTCCGTATTCTTCCTTCTCCCACTCCCTTCTCTTCCCCCTCTTTAACTTCTTCTATCTTTCTTCGCCGTCCCCGCTCCAGCCCTCAATCTGAGGACTCCTACACTGGCCCTCACTCTGAGGACTCTTACACTCTTCATGGCCCTGGTGTTTACATAGATTCCATAGGAGTCCCCAGAGGGGTTCCAAATCAATACAAAGCTCGTGATCAGGTTGCCGCTGGTTTTGAATCCATTATTTTCTGGTGGTCAACAGTTAATAAAAATGTTGACTGGATTAATTATTTATACTATAATCAGCAGCGATTCTTAAATTTTACTAAAGATGCCATTAGAGGTATCCACGAACAATTGGATAAAACTTCTTTGATAACATGGCAAAATAGATTAGCTCTTGATATGCTCCTAGCTGAGAAAGGGGGTGTCTGTGCAATGTTTGGTGACACTTGCTGCACTTACATTCCTAACAATACTGCCCCTGATGGTTCAATTACTCGTGCTTTAGCTGGCCTCACCTCTCTCTCTAATGAGTTAACCACAAACTCTGGCCTAGACTCTCCTTGGGATTCTTGGTTCACCTCTATGTTCGGCTCCTGGGGGCAATGGTTCAAATCTATTTTTGTCTCCCTTGCTGTTGGAGTTCTTCTGCTCCTTCTTGCCTCTTGCTGCTTACTTCCTCTTGTCCGCTGTCTCATTGCTCGTGTGTTCCGTTCTGCTCTATCTAAAGCTTACCTCCTACGTCAAGAACAAGTTTTTCTTCTGGCCCCTGAAAGTGATTCCGAAGTTTAACCTGCCAGATTCCTTTTTCTGCTCAAAGGGGTCGAGTGTGGAATGAAAAAAAATACAGCTTGTCCCTGTGACATGTAGCAGTTACAGCTTGTCCCTGTGACATGTAGCAGTTACAAAATGTGTATGTGACATTTCTATGTATACCCTTGTGTGAGGTACAGAGTGTACTGGGTGAGCAGGTCAAAGGAATCTGCCAGCAACAAGTCTGTTACTATAGTTCCTGTTTGTCTCAGAATCTGCTCTTTAACCAGTTTTTTATTATAGTTCCTGTTTTTAAAGCTCCAAATAAGGTTACTTCTTCTTTTTTATTTTGTCAGCAGTAAGAAATATGTACCGCCGCCTCTATTTTTGGAAATAATGATATCATTTTGCTCGACTCTGTAAGCTATAAAAAAGCAAAGAATTTCCTATACGAGAGCTTCTCTAGTCTAGGTGCAATAAAGTGTGTTTTACTAATTAATTTTATCTGGTGTGAGACTCCTACTCTGTTCGGCAATAACTCAAGAGAGAAAACATCGTCCACAGTGTAAACTGTCAAGCATAGTTGCATGTAGAAGCTCTCTCAACATATAATAAGGTCATAAGCCTAATGTGAGCAGCTCAACATTCCGGTCACCATTCACAAAAATGGCAAGTCTGCCTCATTTCCTTTTGCTACTTTTGCTCCAGCTTCTGTCTGCCTGCATGACTTTAAATCCATCCAATGCAACCACAGAGTCTGGAGTTTCAGCTCTAAGTTCAGCTCTTTACGTGAACTTCATGCAATAATTACTCAGTTAAACCCTATACCTATTGTTTTTGACTAAGATCCAAAAGGCTTTTTCAAAGAAGTATCCAATTCTCTAAGTAACAGTGTACTTGATATACAGGGTGGTCCAGATCTAATTATGCAGATCCAGATAGTCTGGATGACTGATTTACAGTGCTTCCGGAAAGTATTCACAGCGCATCACATTTTCCACATTTTGTTATGTTACAGCCTTATTCAAAAATGGATTAAATTCATTTTTTTTCCTTAGAATTCTATACACAACACCCCATAATGACAACATGAAAAAAGTTTACTTGAGGTTTTTGCAAATTTATTAAAAATAAAAAAATTGAGAAAGCACATGTACATAAGTATTCACAGCCTTTGCCATGAAGCTCAAAATTGAGCTCAGGTGCATCCTGTTTCCCCGATCATTCTTGAGATGTTTCTGCAGCTTAATTGGAGTCCACCTGTGGTAAATTCAGTTGATTGGACATTATTTGGAAATGCACACCTGTCTATAAAAGGTCCCACAGTTGACAGTTCATGTCAGAGCACAAACCAAACATGAAATCAAAGGAATTGTCTGTAGACCCCCGAGACAGGATTGTCTCGAAGGCACAAATCTGGGGAAGGTTACAGAAAAATTTCTGCTGCTTTGAAGGTCCCAATGAGCACAGTGGCCTCCATCATCCGTAAGTGGAAGAAGTTCGAAACCACCAGGACTCTTCCTAGAGCTGGCAGGCCATCTAAACTGAGCAATCGGGATCACTCTGTCAGAGCTCCAGAGGTTCTCTGTGGAGAGAGGAGAACCTTCCAGAAGGACAACCATCTCTGCAGCAATCCACCAATCAGGCCTGTATGGTAGAGTGGCCAGACGAAAGCCACTCCTTAGTAAAAGACACATGGCAGCTCGCCTGGAGTTTGCCAAAAGGCAACTGAAGGACTCTCAGACCATAAACAAAATCTCTGGTCTGATGAGAAAAAGATTGAACTCTTTGGTGTGAATGCCAGGCATCACGTTTGGAGGAAGATAGGCACCGCTCATCACCAGGCCAATACCATCCCTACAGTGAAGCATGGTGGTGGCAGCATCATGCTGTGGGGATGTTTTTTTTTAGGCAGTAACTGGGAAACTAGTCAGGATAAAGGGAAAAATGACTGCAGCAATGTACAGAGACATCCTGGAAGAAAACCTGCTCCAGAGCGCTCTTGACCTCAGATTGGGGTGACAGTTCATCTTTCAGCAGGACAACGACCCTAAGCACACAGCCAAGATATCAAAGGAGTGGCTTCAGGACAACACTGTGAATGTCCTTGAGTGGCCCAGCCAGAGCCCAGATTTGAATCAGATTGAACATCTCTGGACAGATCTTAAAATGGCTGTGCACCGACGCTTCCCATCCAACCTGATGGAGCTTGAGAGGTCCTGCAAAAAGGAATGGGTGAAACTGGCCAAAGATAGGTGTGCCAAGCTTGTGGCATTATATTCAAAAAGACTTGAGGCTGTAATTGCTGCCAAAGGTGCATCGACAAAATATTGCGTAAAGGCTGTGAATACTTATGTACATGTGATTTCTCAGTTTTTTTTATTTTTAATAAATTTGCAAAAACCTCAAGTAACTTTTTCAAGTTGTCATTATGGGGTGTTGTGTGTAAATTTATGAGGAAAAAAATGAATTTAATCCATTTTGGAATAAGGCTGTAACATAACAAAATGTGGAAAAAGTGATGCGCTGTGAATACTTTAAGGATGCACTATATGTGGGGACGATTCCAGTTCGGCGTAAAGACAGTTCTTCATGTCATCAGTTTGCATACTTCTCCATGGTCTTGGATTTTTCAGGTGATTTTCTATATGAATAATAATAAACTTAATCAGTTACAGCGTAATGAAAATTGCATAATTAGATCTGGACCACCCTATAGTTAACACATCATTAGGTACTGGGGTCTTCCCAGATTCTCTAAAGACTGCAGTACAGAAACTGCATTGGCTAAAGTAGAAAATTAGTTGTGGGTTAATGCCAACTCAGGTAACATAATAATTTTTGTTTTTAGAGCCTTGAATGCAGCATTTCACACAATACACCACAGCATTCTCTAAAGTCACATTAGACAATTGGGGTGGTGGTGGTGGGGGGGGTTCTCTACAGAGGTACCTTACATTGGTTTCAGGCTAATTCAACAGGTAGAAAACTGGTAATTGTGGTGGTACAGCAAGGATCCAATTCTGGGTCCACTGGTATTTTCAACCTACATACTGCCATTAGGCCAAAACACAAGGTGAATTATCACAGTTATGCAAATGATACACAGGATTTCTTATAGTACCTATAGCACCTAATGACCCTGAAGCTTGGAGAGCTCAGATCAAATCTCTTGTATTTCTGAATAGATAAACATAGTAATTTTCTCAAGCTTAATTTGTAAAAAAACCAATCTTTTGTGGAAGAAAAATTAGATTTAGGGGTCACATAGTCATTTAAGAGTAATATAGTTGCTGTACATAAAGTGTTTTCCATATTAAAATATAGCATCCATCTCAGAAATATAAAAGGATTAATAAATGTCAGAAATCTGTTCAGCCATATCAGGAAAATAGATAAGGGTCAAGTGAACAAAAAGAAGGTTTCTGTAATACACCAAATGTATGATTAAGAGATCAGCAGATGTCCTGTAAACAACAATACTGGAAAGTTGTCATATACACACAGATTTCAAGGGTAATTGCTGAACAATATACAGTAGATATGAGAAGAACAAGAGTGTGGTACAAACTGACTTTTATTTCAATAAGTCATTTGGGAGTAAACAAATGATTTGATTAAATGTACTGTGGTCCATGGCCGGCCATTCATCCTGGCCAATACCCCCAGGCCACCAGTCGGAGCCCTCCCTGCGACATGGAGATGCCCCAAATTCCAGCAGGGCATCATGGACTATGGAGTTTTCCTGTACAGCCCTGCTGGATAATGTCGGGACCACCAGGGGTCGCTGCAGGGAGACCCAGGGACTACTGTTTGCCCTAGGCCCCGGAAGTATGTACGAGTTATGTGGACAGGAGGAATGATGTACTTCCGGGGTGAAGAAAAGGACTTTTTATCTGACCCAGAAGTGATAAGGAATCATGGACTGAAGGATGGGAAACACTTTCGGGTCAGGAAATATAAAAGTACTGTGGGAACTCCCAGATGATGAGCTGAGCTGGGCAGATGGGTGGCAATGTGTCTGGGAATGTGGAGGATTGTTTATTGTAGAGTATTGATTATAATTTATTATAATGTATTGTGGAGAGGAGGGTGCTTTGTGCACAGTGCAGTATTAATAAAGCCAATATTTGAACTTTTATCTGGTGTCTGGAGTAAAGTCTGAGGGTTCAAGGGAGCGATAGCGCCCCCTATCTGTCACAGTGGCGTAGCCTGCAGAATTCTCTGGCCGTCGTTTTGGCAGAGGACCTGTTAATAAATTGTCTGTGGACAGAGAACCCCAAGAAGACAGTGTTCAGACACGCAGCAACAACGCCGGAACCCACCTTCAACAAGTCCGGAATGGGAAAGAAGAAGGGCAAGTAGAGCCATGCTCGTAATGGCCGACACTCAGGAGGAGTTATGGAGCGGCTGCACAAGTTGGGAGAAGCCTCCGAGGACAGACGATCACTCTGAGGTACGTGCCGGGGATTTAATTACAAATCTGTTTACAATAACACACTTTGTCCCGTGCATGTACCTCGGAGAAGATCACCTGGAGGCTCTGCGGGAGCAAGACGACATTCCCGAAGACAGTGGCATGCTCAAGTTCGAGCTGACGAGTGCTAAAGGGAACTTCCACATGTCGGCGGCTGGCAAGGGACACATGATTGACCCCGGTGTGTTCTGGGAAGGAGAAGGTCCGCATCCCGCTGTTTGCGCCTTCGTCTGCAAAGAAACGGACTTGGACTTTCGAAAGGTAAGAAGGAGGCAAGCGAAGCACCGCTCACCCCGCAAAAAGGTAAGGAGGGTCAGGAAATGACTGATCGATCTACCGACAAATTGACACAGGCAGATCGCAGTCATCAAAAGATGGCGGCCTGGTCCTCCCAAGAAAACTCAAAATCCCAGAAGCCTCCGCAAAGCCCGTCAGAGCACGTGCCGACAGCAGACGTGTTCATTGGCTCCCGGTCGGCAGGTGAACGAGGAAGTGAACCTGCCTCTGGCCGAATTAATTCCTTTGACGTATGAGTTCTTGAGAAACTAATCAAGCCCATACGTAATGTTTTGCAGATGCTGGCGTCGATAAAGATGATGTCGGGGAATTGGGAGAGATGGCCAAAGCGCCAATACGGCAGGTAGATGAGTACTTGCGGCGATTAGGCCGGGAACCTCCCGTATTATATGATTTGGCGGTACAGGTGAGTAATACCGGTACCGTATATAATGAAATAGGGATACAGTGTGATCCAGGCCCGCGTTTAATAAGTAGAGGGTGCCAAGTCACTGCAATCCCTACAAAAGCGAGTGAGACAATGACAGAGTGGTCGGGGGAAGGGCCGATCGAGCCAGAGTAGCTGGATGGTGCTGTCTCTTGGAGCGATTCGGTCCTGAAGACCCCGACCCGTGTTACAAATAAATCAAAGGGCATGCAGACAGTAAAAGGGCGCTCTCTCTCTCCCATCGAGAGAGACTCAAACTGTAGACAAGCCCCAGTGTAAAAAGGAGATCCCAATTGAGACAAAGGAGGTCTCCTGATAAGATAAAACAGGGAATTGAAAGCTCAAGGGCGGCCGGTGAACACTCCTTAGCAGGAAAGGGCGGAGCCAGAAGTTCCGAAGTGTTTTCAGTCCAGCCGAGGGATATGAAGGGGAATGTGGCTGTGTTACGAATGCCACAGGCCAGGCCACATATGGTGAAATTGTCCTCGGAGAACTGGGGATAGAATGACTCATTTGTTTAATGTTCCCCCTAGGTTCTCCCGGGAATATTCAGAACGTTGCCGAGGCCCGACCAATGATACCTCTTGGAGGAAGACGTCCCTCGCAGGGAACCATGGTTCTTCGCTGGGTGGAGTACTGTGGTCCATAGCCGGCCATTCATCCCAGCCAATACCCCCAGGCCGCCAGAGGAAGCCCTCCCTGCGACATGGAGATGCCCTAAATTCCAGTAGGGCATAATGGACTACGGAGTTTTCCTGTACAGCCTTGCTGGATAATGTCGGGGCCACAAGGGGTCGCTGCAGGGAGTCCCAGGGACTACTATTTGCCCTACGCCCTGAAAGTACATACGAGTCACATGGACAGGAGGATTGACTTACTTCTGGGGTGAAGAAAATGACTTTTTATCTGACCCGGAAGTGATAAGGAATCATGGACTGAAGGATGGGAAACGCTTCTGGGTCAGGAAACATAAAAGGACTGTGGGAACTTCCAGACAATAAGCTCAGCTGGGTGGAAATGTGGCAACGTGTCTGGGAGTATGGAGATTGTTTATTGTAGAGTATTGATTATAATTTATGAGTATTTGTGGAGAGGAGGGTGCTTTGTGCACTGTACAATATTAATAAAGTCAATATTTGGACTTTTATCTGGTGTCTGGAGTCAAGTCTGAGGGTTCAAGGGAGTGATAGCGCCACCTATCTGTCACAGTATGCATTAATCGGCACTATTAAGCAAATTCAGTTGTGGGAGTTACCCACTTTTGTCTGGGGGAGTTGACCAGATCTCACTCTGGATTTGGAAAGGGTCTCAGTAGAGAGTAATGGTATAAACTAGCTATGGAAAAGTCTTTGGGTTTGAGGTCCAAGCACATAACAGATGGATGATTGTAAAACAGAGGGAAACGTTCTTGGGTTTGAGGCCTCAAGAAGGAAAGCTTATGATTTTCTTGGTGTTGGGTTCAAGGCCCACGCCATTATGTGGTTGCAACCAGTAGCTATTAGTGTGAGGCCCAAAACTTCAGAATATTCATGTACCGTGTAGCCAGGGCCCTTGTCTGGCCAGGACGCCTCCATGCTGGGAGGACTAGGGCAGCAAGAGTGGCCAGAGCGTTACTTTCCCCAGGATGCTAGATGGCAACCCCCCTGGGTTGTAGCGGTGCCTCAGACTCCCGCAGGGCTTCATAGAAGTTGAAGTTTGGTGCAGCCCTGTTGGGATTCTCAGGTGCCGCCAGGGGGTGCTGCAGTAGGAGCTGCTGAGTCCTTAAGGGCAGTTCTTCTGTGACCGGAAATGAGTTATCAAGCACTTGGAGCACTTCCAGTTCCCTTATAAAAGGAGCCAGCAGCCACTACTTGGGGAGCCAGAGTCAGGAAG
Source organism: Polypterus senegalus (assembly GCF_016835505.1). Lineage (NCBI taxonomy): Eukaryota > Metazoa > Chordata > Cladistia > Polypteriformes > Polypteridae > Polypterus > Polypterus senegalus. Next base: position 101,748,285 of record NC_053157.1, on the reverse strand, counting down.
AGGAAGATGAAGGTTGACCAGAGGAGTAGAGGAGAAAGGAAGAAAAAAGAGAGAAGGAAGGATTTGTACTGTGCTTGTGCTGAGACTGTGTTGTGCCTGTGGGAAATGGGGGAAGGCGTTTCCCATGAGGTATAAAAGGAAAAATAAAAATTGTCTGTGCCTTGAACTTGTGTCCAACGCTTGTTTGTGTCGGGTTCAGGTGTCAGTGCCAGCCTCGGTGGTCCACATCTGATATAAAATTGGGTTATAAAGTAGAACAAGATAATTGTACACTGTCTTCAAAATTATTGTACGCTGTCTACCAAAGTATTATTAGTGACGTATTAGTAGGATTTCAGTTAAATAAACATTTGTTTTTTAGTTTTCCAATGAAAGTTCTTGCTTGTTTTTGTGTGTCCTATCTTTTTTAAATAACTGGGATCAATCTCAGACAGGTTTGATAATTAGTTTGCCTGGTGATCTTAAAGGGAAACCTACTTAAAGAAGTTATTCCACATTATTAACCAAGATACAGTTCCATTGAGGAGAAAGAATGATTTTTCTGAAAATGAAAAACGTGAAATGGTGTAATATCTTTCAAAAGGCATCAATACAACTGATATTTCATGAAAAATGAAGAGAGATCATCAAACGGTGAAAGACCATTGTGTGTGATTCACAGAGTGGACAAATTTGGTTAGATAAAGGCTTATTAAGGAATGTTTCTGTCAAGCATCGAAATAGCATAATAGTATTCTACAGGAGCCTCCATATCACAAGGTTCTAATAACTTCCACGACACTATGCCTTCTCTTTTATTTTGTTGTTGTTTCCCACCCCTGGGTGCATATGTGTTTTCTTTAAGAGAGTTCTAACGTTAACCTCTTATCAAGTTATTATATTAATGGGATCATTTTCAGGGTTTTTACTGACTGATACCCTCTTGCTTCACATTTCCTTTAAAAATGAAATAATAGCCAAACTGACACGTCAACACGAAGAGAGTTTATGATCCGTCAAAGTAAATTAATTTTAGTGTCACACATGTGCGATTAGGAGGCAGTCAAAGAGCCTAAAGGTGAGTGAAACATCGCGAGATAAAGGGTTGTCACGTGGTGCTTACCTGAACTCTCTTTTATCAACAGAAACCAAGAAGAAAAATAATCCTGCAACTTCCGGGTTCCAAAATGGCCGTGATGACATCACTTCCAGCCATCCTTGATGACATCACTTCCGGCACCCACAAATCACCTCACTTCCTGCTGCAGCATCACAACATGCCAACCATTTCCTGTCACTTTTTTTCTGCTATATAACCGCCATTTTGTCACAGTAAAAATTCCAAACTTTGAATCGCTTCTTTTTCTTATTGTCTGGATGACAATATACGGGGACGGCCCCCAAAACTTTGTTTTTGTCTTTGTGAAGGATTTATCTACTACATTGGATTAAGTTTAGTTTTCAAAGTTATATTTCATAACAGCAAAGGTTATGTGCCAATAGTTTGAATACTGTGAGACAAATTTAATGGCTTTTTTCCCATGGTATATATTAAGATTAACTTTACTTTATTTTGTCATAATTCCCTTGTTATGATGGATATGTTTTCATTGGAGTTTTCAAAAACAGCCAAACTAGATACAACTGTAGAGGAATATTTTTCATTAAAGATTTATTTTGAATATAATAGGCAAACTGAAAAGAAAATTGAACATTGTGCTTACCACCTGTAGGATTTACTTTGACAGCTAAAACAAACTCGCCAAGATACAAGTAGAGACTGTTAATGACTATCTGTTTTGCTGCTAGCATTACTGTTGAGAAGGGGTAAACCCTACCCCCTAACCAACCCTGATGACCTATTATCTTGGGATCAATAAGTACCTTTAAAAAATTACAGTTGAAGTACAGTATTGCCATACTGGCTAATTTTCAAGTCTTTGCACCTGCAGGGAGAAGCTGCTTTTCCTAGCACATTTTATGATAACACTGGAATTTAAAACAGGAGATTGAGCTGTGGCAAGGGTCTGCAGACAAACAAATCTGACTCCAAGGGGAAACCAGCCTTGCCAGAGGGGGATCAAGGCACAGATCAGGCCGTCAACTGTGGAATGGAAAAATACAGCTTGTCCCTGTGACATGTAGCAGTTACAAAATGTGTATGTGACATTTCTATGTATACCCTTGTGTGAGGTACAGAGTGTACTGGGTGAGCAGGTCAAAGGAATCTGCCCAGCACAAGTCTGTTATTATAGTTCCTGTTTGTCTCAGAATCTGCCCTTTAACCAGTTTTTTATTATAGTTCCTGTTTTTAAAGCTCCAAATAAGGTAACTTCTTCTTTTTTATTTTGTCAGCAGTAAGAAATATGTACCGCCGCCTCTATTTTTGGTATAATAATGTCATTTTGCTCAACTCTGTAAGCTATAAAAGAGCAAAGAATTTCCTGTACGAGGGCTTCTCTAGTCTAGGTGCAATAAAGTGTATATTACTGATTAATTTTATCTGGTGTGAGACTCCTACTCTGTCCGGGAAATAATGAATAAAAGAAGAATCGTCCACAGTTTTTTGGCGCCCGAACGCGGGGCAGGAGACGATCGGCTGACTCCTTGATCGGTACCCGCCTTATGGATCTGTCTTCTTTGAAGCAGACTGCCGCTACTGTGTGCACCGGCAGCAGAGTAAACAGCTCCGATAAAAGTTAGGACTGTCCTGTCCTAGGACGGCTTCTGAGTGAGAAGTCCCCGGTCTCCTCCTGACTCCGAGTGGAGTACTCTGCGTTGCGCACCAGACTAAATGCCTAGACTAGGGTAAGTACCGTCGGGGGTTTCCTTGGTGGTGGGTATGATAAGAGTGATAAGTAACTGACAGTTTTTTAAACTGACACTAGCGCCCAGGATATTAATTATCTACTCGAGGTTTTTAATTAACTGTTGGGAAAGGATGTAGGAGTCCGAACTGGGATATTAGTGGGATAGGCATTGGGACGGTTACAAGGTGCGTGGCACACCTAAGGAAAAGAGCCCATTGCCCGTCAAAGGTCAGTCACGGACAAAGACGGTTAACAGTTTAAGAGAATTTAAGAGAAAAGGAAATCGAGTAGGAAAGCAACAGTGTACACTGAATATAGTTTCAGGAAAAGAAACTAGAAAATAAAAGGTATAGTTTCAGGGGAAGAAACTAGGACAATAAAAGAAAATGGGTTCCGCTAGTAGTAAAAAAGTTAAGCAGGGGTCTGATGGGTCTAAGTTTATACTGGAAGGACTGTTTTCGGAGGATCAACAGACGTCGGAAAAATGGGTCACCTAGGAAACTAATTGAGAAAAGACAGGCTTAGATTTTAAAAGGCATGTAAGAAGTGGAATAAACAGAGCGGTGGGCGTTGGCCATTAGAAGGCACCGGTGATACGAGTGAGATTCAGGAAATAAGGAAAATATTGGTTGTTGCAAGGGAGGTCCGTATCGCATGGATATGTTTGATAGATGGGAATTGGTTATAAAAGATCGAAATTTAGAGGCGATCACTAGACAGAATGAGGTTCTGAGAGCCAATGAAGTTAAGGCCAGAAAAGAAAAAGATGAATTGCTTTTAGTTTTACAAACAGCCCAACCACCTGACACCCATTCTAAAAAGAAAAGAAACGTCTATACCCTATATTCTATGGTTCTGGGACTCAGGCTCCCGAACCTCCACCCTATGATTCTCCAGGAGGTTCAGAAGGGGAAGAGGAGGTAGAGGGAGAACCACTAAAAATAAAACCCGAGCCCCTTATCGGACACAAGGGAGTTACCACCCGAAGACAGGCTAAGACACAGGCACCTTTCAATCCCTTACACGATGACCGACCCCATGTGTTTAAATCCTCTGTTCCACTTTCCCCCACTGCCCCTGACCCCGAGTTCCCTCCATCTACTTCTTTCCCATTAATGCAGATCCCTAATCCCCGGCATAATCCCAATCAACCTACTGGTGACCAGAATCCCTTGACAATTTCCATTTCCCATATTTGGGACTTAAGTGAGCTAAAAGAGGTGGTCAGCTCCTTAGTTGACCCTAAAAAGGAGGGGGGACTGAAATTTATTGAACAATTAGAACAGTTGGACAGCATGTATAAACCAAACGCTGCTGAATGGACACAGGTCCTTCGTCGTAAATTGGGTCCAACTTGGGCTTCTGTTAATCATGGCACTGATAATAATGGACAACCGTGGACTTGGCGTGAGACCTTCCATCGAGGAGATGGTCAGAATGGAGATGCAGATTTTCAAACTCAGTGGCGTCTACTGAAAGCGAATTTAGATGACAAGTATAAAAAGGGCACTGACTGGGCTTTGATTTCTGCTGCAAAACAGAAAAGATGAGACTGTGGATGAGTGGGGGCTTAGAATTCAAGATTTGATGGCTACCTATTCGGGCATAGAGCGGGCTGAGGACCAACGTCGTGCAGCCGTGCCTCCTTTTGTCTCCGGTCTCCGTTCAGACATCCAATCTAAAGTCCGTATCTCATGCATTGGCTGGGAATCGGCTGCCTTTGAAGAGGTTAAGCGACATGCTGAACATGCTGAAAGGCAGACATTGCACAAGCAAGAACAGACCCAAGCTAAGTTGGTGGCTGCGCAACTAAATTACTACACTGGTGGACGAGGAGGCTTCACCGGTCCACGCGGTGCCCGGGGAGGCTCCCGAGGAAGAGGACGCGGCCGGGGTCGAGGTGGTTTTACCTCTTTGCAAGACCCTTCTCAACAACAACAGCTCCCCACTCCTTACTATTGCTATAATTGTGGTCAGCCAGGCCATTATAAAAGAGACTGTCCAAATCGTCAGATTAAGCCTCTTTTGACTACCCCGGAGATGAATTTACACCGGTTTCCCGAAAACCAAGGCTGGCCCTAGGAATTTTCAGGAACCTCTAGCCACTCCATGTTTCCCTTCTTGACTGTGGATCCTGAGGATGATCCTCTTTTATCTCTGCATGTTAATGGACAAAAGACTATTTTTCTAGTTGACACTGGCGCTACACGCTCTACTCTTTCTCTGGCTAAGGTCCCTGCCTCGGATGACACAATTACTGTTCTGACAGCCTCTGGACAACCACATTGCCTTAAAGTTTCACTCCCACTCCCTGTCCAAAATTCTCCTTCTGGTCCATCCATACTACACCGTTTCCTCCTTAATTCACTTTGCCCTGTTAACCTCTTGGGACGTGACCTCATGACTAAACTTTCCCTATCGATTACTATGACCCCCAAAGGCTTTAACTGTTCCACCCCTATGATTCTTTTTCAATCCTCTCACCCAACACCTTCCTTTGCAGCTTGGACTCTTTCCATTTCCCCACACACCATTTTATTAAAAGCCCTTAGTTCATTCCCTTCCTGCTTGTTTCCCCATCTCCAGGTCCCTGACACCCTTCACTGTACTGCCCAATACTTCCCTGCTGAAGTTGATACCCCTTGGTTGGAATCTTTTCTTTCCTCAGCTCCCACACCGCAAATTATACTTGTTCCCTGTTTATTCCTGTCCTCCACCAAAGCTGCTACATCTGTCCATCTCACCCCTTCCCAGCAAATTTACTATTTGGGTGACTCTGTCCCTCATATTTCTCTTGCCAAATCGCATGACACCCAGTGGGTGCAAATTGGACCTTGGGTTCAACACTGTCTTGACCGGACAGATTGGCAATATGTTGCCCCTGGTGTCTTCGACACCTCTGACCATTTAATTACAAAGGTTGTTCTCCAAACTGATTTTTTAGTCAATCGTAGTCTCTGCACACCTTCCCGTCATGTTCTGTTTTTCCCTTACAAGTTACATTTCCTCCATTGCCTTGGCTCGCAGATATCCCATCCTGCCTATGGTCTCAGGATAAAAACGATTTTGGCAGAATAGCCCATTGTGAACCTCTGGTGATCTACCCAAAATCCTCCTTCCGTGCTTTTACTTTTCAAAACCGCCGTTGGACTTGGACTGTTATGCCTCAGGGCTACACTGAGTCTCCTTGTGTGTATGGACAAGCGCTTGCTCAAAATCTTGAGGGTTTTGGCCAGACCGTGGTTCCACATTAATTCAATATGTTGATGATATCATGCTCTGCAGTGATTCGCAGGAATCATGTGAAACGGACACAATGAAATTACTTTTCTTGGCTGAAAATGGCCATAAAGTGTCCAAAGCTAAATTACAATTGGTACAAACAACTGTTAAATATGTAGGTCATGACATTACTAATGGCACAAGAGCTCTCTCCACTAGTCGCATTACAACCATTCAGAATCTTCCTAGACCGGTCACTAAACAACAGGTTATGTCTGTCCTAGGCATTCTTGGATATTGTCGACAATGGATCCTTAATTTTCGGCACGTGCTCAGCCACTGCAAGATCTGGCCAACACTCCCGGCCTTCCCTTATCTGGCCACGTTCCCTGGACTCCTGATGCTGAGACCGCATTTTCTGACCTAAAGACTGCCCTCCTTTCTGCCCCGCCTCGGTTTACCTGATTATTCTCGTCCATTCACATTGTTTGTGGATGAAAAGGGGGGATATATGAATGCCGTGTTGACTCAAATACATGGAGACAAACAAAGGCCTGTTGCATATTTTTCGAAAAATTAGACCCAGTTGCAGCTGCTCTTTCTCCCTGTCTAAGAGCAGTTGCTGCTGCCACAGAAGCAGTCTTAGCTAGCACCGATATAGTACTCATGAGTCCACTGACAGTTAAAGTTCCGCATGCAGTTCATTCCATTTTAGTACAAGCAAAAACTTCTCATCTAACCACAGCAAGAGCCATCCATTATCAGAACGTTCTTTGCACTCTCTCAAATGTCACAATTGAAAGGTGTTCTACCCTCAATCCGCTACTCTACTCCCGACTAGTGAGGAGGGAGAACCGCATGATTGTCAGGAAGTGATTGCTCGAGAAGTTAAGCGCGATTTGATTTGCAGGAAACTCCATTAGAAACAGGTGAAATCATATTTGTAGATGACTGTTCGTTAAGATTAGAAAATGGAGCTCCGTCGACCAGTTATGCTGTGGTCCAAGGGGACCACCTACTGGAAGCTAACCGAATTACCTCTAGCCTCAGTGCACAAGCAGCTGAACTAATAGCCCTAACTTGAGCATGTCAGCTGTCAGAAGGAAAAGACATAACTATTTACACAGACTCTCGCTATGCTTTTGGAGTCTGCCATGATCACGGGGCATTATGGAAATTAAGGGGTTTTAAGACCAGTACTGGCAAGCCCATTCAACATCAGAAGTTAATTGAATCTCTGTTGGATGCCATAACTAAACCATCTAAATTGGCTATTGTAAAGTGCCAGGCACACACTGGCAAACAGGATCCTGTTAGTAAAGGAAATGAATTGGCTGATTACTTTGCTAAAAGAGCTGCTCATAATAATGTTCCAGTTTCTCTTTTCCAACAGAGTTCGGAGTCGGTTCTAGATAACCAGATGATTTCTTTACAGAGCTCAGCAACGGATCTTGAGAAGAAGAAATGGTCCAAGGAAGGCTCCTTGATTGAAGGTGTTTGGACCCACCGTCAGACTAATAAGCCTTTTCTTCCGAAAGCTTCCTTTCCAGGAATGGCGAAAATAGCCCACGGACTGGACCATGCGGGAAGAGATGCTATGATTCAGGATGTTGAGAAGCATTGGGAAGCAGTAGGGTTTTCTAGTTATGCAGATCAATTCTGTAAGAGATGTGCGCTGTGCCAAAGGTTTAATGTGGGAAAAGGCACGCAGGTAAGTCCGCCGTTACCCCGAATCCAATGGGACCATTTGAGCATCTCCAAATGGATTTCATCGAATTAACGCCGTCAAAGGGATATCGGTACTGTTTAGTAATTGTCGATGTGTTCTCCCGATGGGTAGAAGCATTCCCTTCTAAGCATAATGATGCCAAAACTGTGGCTAAAGCGTTAATAAAGGAAATGAACTAACCACATGGCTCCAAATTAATGTTCACCACTACTGTACGTATCACCCACAGAGTGGAGGTATAGTTGAAAGATGCAATGGCACTTTGAAGTCAAAATTAGCAAAAATTTGTGAGCAGACAAATCTTTCCTGGCCTGATGCCCTTCCACTGGCCCTGATGGGGCTACGAGGGCGGACACACTGACAATTGGGGCTATCGCCGTTTGAGATTCTTACCGGTAGATCCATGCCAGTTGGTATGGTTATAGAGAATGTGAACCTACATACTGTGGACAATGATCTTCTCTCTAGTCTTTCAGGTCTCCGAGCCTCTCTGAAGGAGGTCCATGAACAAGTGAAGCAAGCCTGGAGATCCACCCCTCCCTCTGAGGATTCGCCTATCCCATTAAGAACCTGGATCCTGGTTCGTGACACCCGCAGGAAACACTGGCACCAACCCAGGTGGCGAGGACCGTTCAAGTTCTTCTGTCAACCCCTCACGCTGTGAAAGTTGAAGGACTACCTGCCTGGATCCACGCATCTCATTGTAAAAGATGGCACCATTCCTCTGTCTTTTGATCCTTTTCCGTTTTGTTCTATCTATCCCTGTTCGCACCTGAGAACCACAAGGATTCTGCGTTCTTCAGGGTACTACTCATTCTTTTACCCTGGACTTTTGTTCTGTTGCGTCCTGTACTGGTTCTCCACGTGATTGGACTTCCTCACAAAAATACGTTTGTGTCCCAGAATGTAGCTCATGGAGCGACGTGTTCGCTAACACCGGAAACCAGGACTGGGGGTATAACCCTAGACAAGCTACTAACATGGTCTAAAGACTCGTTTTTCAATTATAAAAGGACACCCGTATGCTGAAACCTGTAAAGGCAATAATCCTATTTTATGCAATCTTTTAGTGGTTACTATTAAGAATGCTTCTTTACATGATTCTGGCATCTACATTCTTGGTGCCTATGTCTCTGGTACAGATCTGTTGGGAAAGTTCAAGATTGAGGTGTACTCCAATTCCCCACCTCTTCCTCTTTATCTTCTCCTGTTAACGCTTCTTCTTCTTCCAATACTACTTCTCCATTCTCCTCTCTGTCCGTTCTTTCCATAGAATCCACCTTCGAGGTTGAAACTGGGTACGGTGATCGGAACCGTTGGCTGCAATGGGTCCTGTATTCAGCTCGTCAGCTCAATCAATCCGACTGTTATGTGTGTGCCACTGCTCGTCCCCATCTCGCAACCACCCCCTTCCCTTTGTCCCATAACTCCTCCAACTCTCTTCCTTGCTTACTTTCCCTTTTTAATACTCCTTCCATTTCTCGAATTCCTCCTGCTCCCCTCTCTTCTGTCTTTTCCCTCCTTCTCCATTCTTGGTTCACCTCTATGTTCGGCTCCTGGGGGCAATGGTTCAGATCTATTTTTGTCTCCCTTGCTGTTGGAGTTGTTCTACTCCTTCTTGCTGCTTACTTCCTCTTGTCCGCTGTCTCATTGCTCGTGTGTTCCGTTCTGCTCTATCTAAAGCTTACCTCCTACGTCAAGAACAAGTTTTTCTTCTGGCCCCTGAAAGTGATTCCGAAGTTTGACCTGCCAGATTCCTTTTTCTGCTCAAAGGGGTCGAGTGTGGAATGGAAAAATACAGCTTGTCCCTGTGACATGTAGCAGTTACAAAATGTGTATGTGACATTTCTATGTATACCCTTGTGTGAGGTACAGAGTGTACTGGGTGAGCAGGTCAAAGGAATCTGCCCAGCACAAGTCTGTTATTATAGTTCCTGTTTGTCTCAGAATCTGCCCTTTAACCAGTTTTTTATTATAGTTCCTGTTTTTAAAGCTCCAAATAAGGTAACTTCTTCTTTTTTATTTTGTCAGCAGTAAGAAATATGTACCGCCGCCTCTATTTTTGGTATAATAATGTCATTTTGCTCAACTCTGTAAGCTATAAAAGAGCAAAGAATTTCCTGTACGAGGGCTTCTCTAGTCTAGGTGCAATAAAGTGTATATTACTGATTAATTTTATCTGGTGTGAGACTCCTACTCTGTCCGGGAAATAATGAATAAAAGAAGAATCGTCCACACAACCAATTTACGACTCCATCTCCATTTGTTGCAACATATTCCACTTCCAGTTGAAGTGATCACAGTTCCCTACTGCTAACAATCCAACAGTTCTGGTGACCATCAAGGGCAGTCTGCATGGCATCCAGACCAGAGCTCCATTCATCAGATCAAGAGTTGTAAGTGCAAGACTGTCATTCCACTTTAATTATGCTTGCTTCTTGTTGGTCACTAATTAAGAAAATGGTAAGAATGAAAACCTGCAGTCACTGTGGCACTCTAGGCCTGGAGTTCATCACCCCTGTCTTAGAAAGAACAAAAAAACAACTGTTTTCGAATTGTGTGCTATGGCAGAATGACAGCAGCAACAAACCATGGAATTAAATAATGGGTTTAATTAACAGCAAGAATTGGCTTTTCATTAAGAAAGGGATTGGATTGAAATTGGTTGAGTTTAAAGCCAAGTTTAGCTGGTCATCTGTTAGCTCGTTTCACATCTCATTTCTGCTTGGCTGTCATTTGATGAAGAAAGGAATCAATTCAGAGGGCTGAACTCTTCTAACAGGGCTATTAAAGTGATGGGGAAAAAGTAAATTAGCAGTGAAAACTGGTAACTGATTAGGAAAAGGGTTAGAATGAAACTGTAGCCACTGCGGCACTCTAGGCCTGGAGTTCACCACCCTTGCCCTAATATCTATTTTTCTGCAGCAACATCTTTCAAAGAGGATTTGAATCATGAAGTTATGTGGGTGGTGTGAGTGTAAAAGTTACCTATCAGCAGACACAGCAAGGCAAATGAACTTTTTTCAGAACCAATATTATTAAAAGAATATTTGTAAGTATTGTTTTATTAATGGAAATAATGCACAGTTATTATGAATTTGTTTTAGGTCTAACCTGTATAACAATTGGGATAATATCATTGAATAATCTAGAAATTTGATCGAATGATATGGTCAGCACTTAGTGTAAAAGTAATGTGTAAGAAAAATTTTATTTAAAATATTTACTAATAGGTTCATTGATACGTGGAATGAGTGGATAAGTTACCTTTAAGGGTAAATGTTAGTATGTATTTTGATCAGTTAAAGTTTGTCTAATTTAAACCTTATTGCTTAATGATTTTAATAGCAGTATAAGTGTAACTTTAAGGGAAATGTGTTAATTTATTTATTTATTTATTTTTATTAATTTTATTACAATCAATACATAGCAATCAAGTTTTTACAAAAAAAAAAAGAATTATGCTAAGAACAGATCGATCCCCACCCTTGAGAGAGAGAGCAAGCCAAACGGTGTAAAATTTAAGGCTTTTAAAAATACCTAAATCAACAAATTCTCTGTGCTTTATAAAATCATTTCAAAATATTACTGATTAGATCCTGCCATGTTTTGAAAAAAGTCTGCACAGATCCTCTAACTGAGTATTTGATTTTTCCAATTTTAAATAATATAACACATCAGTTTCCCACTGACTTAAAAGAGGAGAGTTTGGGTTCTTCCAGTTTATCAGAATAAGTCTGCGTGCCAACAGTGTAGTAAATGCAATCACAATTTGTTTGTCCTTCTCCACTTTAAGCCCCTCTGGAAGAACCCCAAACACAGCTGTTAATGGGTTAGGAGGGATTGTGAGTCCAAGACTGTCTGAGAGGTAATTAAAATTTTTGTCCAGAATAATGTTAATTTGGAGCAGGCCCAGAACATGTGACCTAGTGAGGCTGGGGCTTGGTTGCAACGTTCGCAGGTTGGATCATGCCCTGGAAACATTTTGAGAGTTTTAGTCGAGACAGATGTGCTCGATATATAATTTTAAGTTGTATAATTGTATGCTTTGCGCATATGGAGCTCGAGTGAATTCTCTGCATTGCTACTTTCCACTCCTTTTCTGATATATTAATTGAGAGATCTTTTTCCCAGTGTACTCTTGGATCTTTGAAAGGGAGGGATTGTAAAAGGATTTTATATATTGCAGAGATGGAGTCTAACTCCTTGAAATTGAGCAATAATCTTTCCAGCGTGGATGAGGGTGCAAGATGAGGAAAATCTGGAAGGTTCTGTTTAACAAAGTTCCTGATTTGAAGATAGTGAAAGAAATTTGTAGCTGGAATGTTAAATTTGGAATGTAATTGTTCATAGGATGCAAAGACGTTGTCTATATAAAGATCTCTAAGCAAGTTAATTCCAAATTTTTTCCAGATATTAAAACTGCATATGTTTGTGAGGGTTGAAAGAGGTGGTTCTTTTGCAGGGGTGCCACAGAAAGAAGCTTCTCCGTCTTAAAATGCTTTCTACATTGGTTCCAGATTCTAAGTGAGTGGAGCACAATTGGGTTATTAGTGTATTGCCGATAACATGTGTTTATTGGAGCACAAAGCAAGGAATACAAAGAAGTACTGCAGGATTTTACTTCTATTGCGGTCCATGCCTGTGTATGTTCTTCTATTTGTGTCCAGGTTCTTATCGACTGTAAATTTACCGCCCAGTAATAAAACTGGAAGTTAGGTAGAGCCATGCCGCCTTCTGCCTTTTGTCGCTCTTTTGATGCGTGGATGTTTAGAATTCCAAATAAATGAGGTTATTGTTGAATCTAATTGCTTAAAGAATGATTTATTAATGTATATTGGTATGTTTTGAAATAAAAAAAGGAGCTTAGGAAGAATATTCATCTTAACAGTGTTAATTCTTCCAGCTAGTGTGAGATGAAGGGTTGACCATCTATGCAAGTCTTGTTTAATTTTTTCCATGCAGACGACGAAATTTTGTTGATAAAGAGCTTTATGTTTACTTGTGATGTTTACCCGAGGTATTTAAACTGTTCTGCAATGATAAAAGGAAGGGTGTCTAATCTAATATTATATGCTTGCGAATTCACCGGAAAGAGTACACAGATTAATTCTGAGACCAGAGAGCTTTTGAAATTCTGTGAGTGCTGCTAAGACTGCAGGCACAGAATTTTCTGGGTCCGATATATACAGTACCATGTCATCTGCATATAATGAGATTTTCTGTTCCAGTCCTTCTCTGCTAATCCCCTTTATCTGATCAGTATTTCGACAATGTATTGCCAGTGGTTCAATGGCAATTGCAAACAGCAGTGGTGACAAAGGGCATCCTTGTCTTGTGCCACGTTCTAGTTTAAAGTAGTCTGAGCAAATGTTATTGATGCAAACTGAAGCTTCTGGGTTAGTATACAGTAATTTAATCCATGCACAAATGTTCGGGCCAAACCAAAACTTCTCCAAAATAGTAAAAAGGTATTTCCATTCAATCATGTCGAATGCTTTTTCTGCATCCAATGATAATAATATTTCTGGGGTGTTTGATTTAGTTGGTGAGTATATTACATTAAACAGGCGTCAAGATTTGAAGATAAGTGTCGGCCCCTAATAAATCCAGTTTGGTCTTGTGATATTACTGAGGGGAGCACTTTCTCCATCCTTCTAGCTATGATTTTAGAGAGTATTTTAACGTCGTTATTCAGAAGTGAAATTGGTCTGTATGATGCACATTGTAATAAGTCCTTATTTTGTTTTGGGAAGACAGTGATTAGTGCTTGGCGAAAGGTTTGTGGAAGAGATTGGTTATCTCTGGCTTCTGTAAATGTTGCTAATAGGAGGGAGCTAGCTGAGCGGAGAATTTCTTGTAAAACTCTGCAGGGTAGCCGTCAGGGCCTGCTGCTTTTCCACCTTGGAGTGACTTTATAGCATCCAGTAATTCTGATAATGTGTTAATTTAGAGAAATAATAGTAAACTTATGGGATGGAATATAACAAGTGTTTTGGGAGTAGGGAGACTTAGGTCAGAATGTCTAAATCTATTAGTACAGATAAAGATGTAGTTTAAACTAGTAGCTGTTGTTGGTGATACAGGACAAATAACATTGTGGCTTATTGGGCCTAAGTAATATAGAAGATAGCCAAATAAAGTAATAATAGGGCACAGAGATGGAAGGGCTTTTGGTTATGTCCTAGTAGAGTAAGTTTTTTTCTTTAATTAATAATTTAATTGCTACTACACTTTCTTGAAACAAAAAAAAACTAGTTAAGTTCTTATAAATAAACTTGATTCCATAGCATTAAAAGTTATGGTAGAAGGAAAGAATTCACGTGTAATCATGGACTCTGAACTAAACTTTAAATCACACATTAACCATATTACTAATATTGAAAGTATCATTTAAGGAACATTGGAAAAGTTAAACCTCTTACAACATGGCAAGATGCTGAGAAATTCACACTTTTGTTTTAGTCAACTAGATTACTGCAATGAGCTCCTAAGAGGACTACCTAAGACATACTTTAATCAGAACATTAAAACAATCTAGATAAAAGTAGTCTATTCAGCCCAACAAAGTTTGCCAATCCTATTTGCTTAATTCTTCCAAAGTAAGTCTAGTATTGAGGAACACATAGTTTTAATGTGCACTACACTACTTGGAAACTTATTCCATGTTCATTGGGGCTAAGGGCTTAAGGGTTTTTTTTACCTTTAACAAGTTTCCAACTGTTTCCCATGTTTTTGATGAACTCATTTTAAAGTAACAGCCTGGATCCACTGTACTAATTCTCTTCATAATTGTAAGCACTTCAATCATGTCTCCTCTTGACCTTCTTTTTCTTTAAACTGTAAAGACTCTTTTAATCGTTCCTCATAATTCATCTCCTGAAGCTCTAGAATCAGCCTAGTCGCTCTTCTCTGGACATTTTCCAGCAGTTCTACGTCTTTTTTGTAGCCTGGAGACAGGAAAACTGTACACAGTACTTCAGATGAGGTCTAACCAGTGCATTAATTATAAAGCTTGAGCATAACATCCTTTGACTTGTACTCTACACATCATGCTATATAACCTAACATTCTGTTAGCCTTCTTATCGGCTTCTGAACACAGTCTGGAAGTTAATAGTGAGGAGTCGACTATAAATGTTTCTCATAAGGTGTTCTTTCAATTTTCAGACCTCCCATTGTGTACTCAAACATCACATTTTTACTTCCTACAAGTAATAGTTTACATTTATTTGCATTATGTTTCATCTGAATTAAAAGAGCCCAAGTCTGTATGCTGTTCAAGTCCCTCTGTAATTATTCAATGGATTAAAGTGTCAAAGGTGAAATTTTTTTTACAATGAGTGGTTTTCTTTTTCTCTTAGGCAAAACAACAGGTAATAATATATGTAAAAGCCAATAGATAAAGAGGCAATAGGCACCCTTTCTTGAGACCAGGATGAAAAGTAAAAATGCAAATTGAATAATTCTGTTACAGGTTATTGTGATGGTTGTGTACAAGATGCAGATATTTACCTGACTTGAAAAAACATTACCTGCTTTGAAGATCAGACTGCTTTGATTGGTATCTGATCAATATACAATACTGTGATACAGGACTTTCTGCTTCCTTTGAAAATTAACAAGTTCTAAGTATATTAGTTTCTAATCAGCATATGGTATATGTAATTCCTTATAGCTGACCACAATACTATTGTTTAGCCAATGAAAATGCATTTACACTAACCAAGGAAATTTGTATGTACCACTGTTTAATTGATCATTATGTTAAACTAGGCACAGACTGAATCTGGACAGTGGATGGTGCAGAGAGACAGCCCACCGAGAACACAGTCACTTGTTCAGAGCGCAGGAACTTACAGGCAGACGAGGATACATGGCTGACAAAACATGAGTCACATGGTTGGTAACACCTATCTCCAGGGAGGAAGAGACAGTTTCCCCAAAGAAATGTCAAACAAAGCTGGCAGATGAAAAGTGAGGTGTGCCTAGGTCATTGTGGCAACACGAGGTACCCAGAAGTGAAAGAAAACACTCAATCCATTAGGAAGAGACACTGTCAAGGATTCATTAAGTTAGCAAGACTTCTTTTGGGAAACTAACATTAGTCAATTAGAGTGTTTTAGTGGGCCAGTTAGAAGACTAGTCATTGTGGTAACACTGCATGCAACTTGGACTTCACACCACCAAAGGATGTATCCTCCACTTTAAAGTTTTCTTAAGTATGCTTTCTTTTTAAAAGGTTTCATTCCTGAGATACTTTTATCTTCTTGATGGATTATCTGGTGTACTAAAAGTTGCTGTTGCTTTTCTTGAAATTGCTGATGTGTCTTTCATTGTGTGTTGACTCACCACCCAATTTAAAGAAACCTGTGTGCTATTATCTTTACATTTCAAGAGTTCAATGACTCTTAATAATAGTCAGATATTTTAACTGTGTTTAGGTTAGATTCCCTGTAAGTGTGACTTAGACACCCATCACAATAGATTGCCTACCAATCCACCTACCATCTGCAAACTTAACCAGCTTATTTTTATTTCTATCCAAATCATTTACATAGATCAATAATAGCAGTGGCCCTAGCACTGACTCATGAGAGACACCATTCTTAACATCACCCAAGGTTCCTTGCACCATAACCCTCTGCTTTCAGTGTCTGAGACAATTTTGCTCCTATCTACACATCACACCCTGAACTCCCACTTCTTTTAATTTGTTGCCCAACCTTTCATGCTTTCTGAAAGTCAAGATAAATAATATTGTATGCACCACTTTGATTGTATACTTTTATTTCTTCCTCATAGAATTCCAGCATGTACATAAAACAAGATCAACACATCTGGATCCATGCTGACTGTTAAGTAAATCTATTCTTTTTTAGTTTGGCTATGCCAACAGGAAACAGCCTTAGCATAACAATAGAGCAGCCAGCACTCTTTAAAAGATTACATTTTTTCTCATACCAAGACTTGTTTTATTTTATTTTTTTTTGCTATAAACTTACCTAAAATGCCTTTTCTTACTAACTTAAAGCTTTATCACACTGAATATTAAAATAACATTGTCTGCCTTTAACCACATAAGCTCAGAAGAATAAGAGACTCAGTACAAACCCAGCAAGTAAATGAAGCTGGTTTCCTTTTAATAGCACACCTATAATACATGCTAGGTGCATATCAAACCAGGGTTTAAATTCTACTTCTACAGATCTGCCCAATCACCCTTTGTATATAATGGGATAATATTTGCCATTTTCCATCGATCGGCATTTCCCCATTATGCAGTGACTTCCTAAAAAATATGTGTCAAGGGTTTATGTATGTACTCAATAATGCTTATGAGCACTCGAGAATAAATATTATCTGGTCCTGGGGCCTCATGCTTAATGCCGTGTGTAGAATTCACACTATAACATGGCATACGGACAAAAGCAGAAATGTGCATGCATAAATGCATAAATCTAGATGCAAATCAGTATAAATAGCCAATTAAGCTCAGCATTCTGTGAAAAGACAATGGCAAAAGCACGGGGGGGGAACAGAGGAATTTCAGTGAATACCAAGTGGAGACAAGGAAAAACATACTATTTTTTGGTTTAAAGAGTGGTATAAACAACAAAAGGAAGTTGATCGAGTGACATAGAGTGTCAGAGAAACTCGAAAGCTCAAGTTGACAAAGTCGCACAGTGCCCGAAATAAAAAGTTGTCAGATATCAAAGTCGCCGTGAAAAGGTGAGTCGTAGCCCACTGTCCAAGTGTCATATGAAAGCTTATTAGGGAATAGAGAAAAAAAATTAGGCACACAGTGGGGAAAAAAAGCACGAAATGTCAACTTTAATCTCAAAATTTCCACTTTAATCACGTAGTTTATTTTGTCATTAAAGTAGGACATCATAAAATTCATCTTAAAATCATTTAATTTACTAGTTTCTCAAATCCCATTGTAACTAAAGTAGCACGTTAAAAGCTTTGCTTTGTATTTGATCTTTTAGGTGCTTTATGTGCACTACGTGCTTCTCAAATGGACTTTCTCTTCCTCCGACATGACACAAAACCAATTACATTCAAAATATTATAGCTCTCTGAATAATTAAAATACTGAGATCTATATGTGATATCATTTTCATGATGATAGGACTTAAAGCATGTTATTAAACATGAACACAGTGGCGCAGTGATTGTTCATGTCTCACGCAAGATGCTTGCTGCGCCGTGCGTGACCTTCTAATAAATACTTTATTGCAGCAGTACTGTCTCTTTCAAATGTACTAACCCCCAATTCCTGTCCTTACTTCTCTTTCTCCAAATACCCAATCGCCACACAATAAGCTCTGTAATAGACGTTAACTCATCTGTAAGCTTAGAACACAGATTCTTCAAAACTTTTAAGGAACATTGAAATATCTTCGTAGTACATGTTTAATTATTCTATCCTCCCAGTGTTGCGCCAGCCCGAGGAAGAATACAGCACGAGGCAGAAACAATCCTTGAACGGAGCACCAGCTCCTGCTAGCACTGCGACACTGTGTCCTCACATGTTTAATTATTAACAATATAGATTATTTAAATTAAGTTAAAGTTTTATCTGTGTAATATAATAAACATATTTTGCTGCATTTCATCTTAAAAATGATATCTTCATCATACGTAAATACGTGCTTTATAAAGTGCCTCAGGTTGTGCAATATTATAACTGTATACAAGTTTACAGGTAGGTGATTGTTATAAGTACAAACAGTTCCACAAAGAGCACTTGATGGGCTGATTGATTCGTGTATAGTTCTTGGGATGAAACTGTTTCTGAACAGCGAGGTCAATACAGGAAAGACTCTGAAACGTTTCCCATTTTAGAGCAGTTCAAATAGGCAGCGTGTGCTAGATGCTGTATACTGATAATTCTTTTTCCGATCAGCTGTTGTAGTTCGGTGATTCTGCACTCAGATGCAGTGATATTAATACTCCGAGTGGTGCAGTTAGAGTAATATGGAAAAAATGATCCACTGTGGCAACCCCTAACGGGAGCAGCTGAAAGGAGAAAATCAACATGCAGTGAGAGTAACAACGCTAAAGCAGCTATGGTATTTGGAATAGTTTTGCCATTCCCTGGACCATTATATTGTTACAGGTTAATTACAATCAGATGCCTTAAACTAATAAACAATATGCAGTTAGTTTCAATGCATATGATCAAGTCGCATCAGGGATGTGGATCTAAAAAAGAATGGGTAACCACACAGGAACAGTAGTACTGCTTTGATGCTGGGTGACACCAGTTTGCAAAACCGAGATGAGAACTTGCATACACCAGGGTTGGAGCTACCGTGAAAATGTGCGTCGCTTTACGCAAAGTTTAGGTTTTATACATCGCAATTTGAGCGTGGAAACATTCGTACCCAACATTTTTGTGCGTACGCACCATTTACACATGAGGCCCCTGCTGATTTGGGCTGTGAGTGTGTGTGTAGGTGTGTGTGTGTTTGACTGCATTGCATACTTATGCAATCAAACTTACTTTGATTTAATACTTATACAATCAGATATTTTGTGATTTATATTTGTAATTAATATAGACCTCTTTGCAGAGATCTGTTTTTACTTTGACATTAAAGTCTCTTTTTCAGTTGATCAATATAAAAAAAAAGCCAAATTTACTTAGATTCAATGCTGTAAAATAAAAAAGTGAAATCTCCCAGCACACTGAATACATTTTATACACTTCATCCCTTTGTCTGTCTCCTATACACAGCAGATAATGAAAATCTGAGCAAACAGATGCAGACAAAATACTCACTTTCTTAGATCATATTGACCTGGTCCTGGACCTTCTTTTATATTTATATAACTTCGTTGTGCAGTTAGTCTTCCAAAATGTATCCCTTTGTATTTCTGAGTTGCATAGGATTCAGCCTAAATAGAGGAAAGTTGTATATTTTTTGTGATTTTATTGAAAACATGCATTTATTGACATTAATTGGTTATTTTTCTTCAGATATTTTATTTAACACTACAATTACCAGAGCCTACAAAAAAACTCGTAAATCGTCTGTTATGGTGTATAAAATCTACATTTTATTCTGTATTATATTTTGCTCAAACCCAACAAGATGAATTCAGATGTACAGGTAGGAGGAATTATAATAAAAAGACATATCCTAATTTGTATACCTCCACTGTTATTGATTACTTTACAGATGGACATCTGGGACATCAATGGGGTTTATAGCCTGAGAAAGGAAGCATGACCTGATACCTCAGTTTCTTGATTACTTTACGGATGGACATTTGGGACATCAATGGGGTTTACAGCCTGAGAAAGGAAGAACTGAGGCAATCTCAAAGAACTTTATTACCTGGGGAGCAAAATTCATCCATCATATTGACAGCCAGCCAATCAGGTGCATGGAACATTCATATGCTGTGAAACCACGGCATGAAACTTTATAATAAATATGCCTCATTTTTAAGCAACGTCAGAAGCAGAAGAAGAAGAGAAACAGTGATGACGGAAGAGCCACGTCAGAAAATACAACAAAGACACGTGTAACCAGTTTTCATCCGATCGTCACTTAACAGCATTCTCATGGACATCGTTTGCTAAATCAACCGCCGCCTGGGACTTTCATCCTTGACATCACTGATTCCTTTCAGTAAGCTTTTTTAAAGACTATTTTATCCATACTTTACTATCGAACTTATTTTCTATTACTTATTATTTGTTCTTTAATAAAAAGTAACTTGTTTTCATCTTTCTATGCTTTGTCTTAATATCTAGAGTGATTGAGGTAGATTTCTAAGAGCACCTGAAGCAGCTAGAGATTTTGCCATTTAGCTCTACGCTGCGGGGTTTTAAGGCTGAGAGCGAGGGCGCCGCTCGAAAGTTAGGGGCAATGCGAGAAGAAGGTGTTCTTGGCTAATAAATGGCCTATAGTCAAGGATACTGAGTCTTTGTGTGTTTTAATATTATCTTGGAGACCAAAAGTAATATTTAGGTCTGAGGTCTATTTAAAACATCGCATGTTGTCCGTGCCGATAGTAAATAAGTCTCTTGATGTGCTGAGAGAGTGACAAGTTGTGTTATACCTAAAGTATTTGTGTGGTTCTTTTACTTTTAGGTGCTAAAAGTTAGCCAACAGTGTGTGTGTCATTCATAGGGCACTGTTGTGGTGAATCAAGGCATGAGCTGGGAGAAGTTTGTGCACGTTCTAAGTCGGTGGGGGGATGGAATAGCCGGCTGCTTGCAGCCTGATTTTTATCAGCACATTTAGATGACAAAAGACGCTGGTGGAGAGCTGTGAACGATTTTAAGAAGCGATTTAAGGTAGGACAGATTTACGAGTTTTTTCGTAGGCTCTCGTAATTCTAGTGTTAAAGGAATACTCCACCCAAAAGAGATATTTTTTGTAAATCATTGGACACTATTGGCATGGTTTACATCATAAACGTTTTCCTCTCCATTCTGCAGGAAAACATAAGATTAAAAGTTTTTCTCAGTCACCGCTAAAAAGTGATAGTGACTGTGATGCATTCTGTATAATATGTTGCACGTTTCCATGTTCTAGCTGAACTTTGCACAATGTGGGGCGGAGTGGTGGTTTGAGGCTAAGGTTTTGCGCTGGTGTCCCGAAGGTTGCCAGTTCGAATCCCCGTCACTGCCAAAAGATATCCTACTCTGCTGGGCCCTTGAGCAAGGCCCTTAACCTTCAATTGCTCCAGGGGTGCTGTACAATCTCTAAGGGGTATGCAAAAACTAACAAATTCCTAATACAATAAAATTTTATTAGGCGAAATAAAGAACAAAAAAAAAAAACATTTACTTTTATATATGCAAGAGATGCTTAGACATTGTGCTTACAGATTGTTTATCTCAAGCTGAATTCAATCCTTTAAAATCTATTAATGACAGGCCTTTCCCTTGACAGCCCAATCATAGGTTTTTGATTAATGGCAGTATCAAAAAATAAATAAATAGGCAGATAAACACATGGAAATAAAATAAAGAGTTTTAAAAGATTATTAAATTAATTCACAAAGATAGCAGGCATTAGTTATACTTGCTTTGTTGAAAGCGGGAGTAGGCTGTATATCTTTGTGTGGTGGTGGCTGTTTGCAGAGAATTCCCTCACTGTTTTCTTCATATCCATAAGCTTGTCCAGGAGAAGGAATTGAAGGTATGTCAGATTTTCTGAAATAATGTATTTGACTTGATGTAACCTGCAAAGGCAGAGAAGGATTATTTGGCTATATGACCTAAAAATACTGATCGCAATTCATTTCTCTCAAAGGCTTATTTTACCTTAAATGTGGAGAATTTCTGTTGCTTCCAAGATTATAATATTATTCATTCTCCACATCATAGCTGTTCTTATTCTCTAAACAAACAGTGTTGTTTTTGCACCTGTTTGTGCATCTGAGCTGTAGTTTTACAAACTATTTGTAAAATATCTTATACAATTAATCTGATAAATGCAAGCAGATTATTCATTCACTTTTATTTTTCTCTGAACCCACCACGTCCAGTACAAGGTGTGGAAGCTGGCCCAGACACAGACAGGCAGACACGTTCATGTCACCCACAAACACCTATTATTTTCAATACCAAGTCACAAGTGCACCACAAAACCCCCAAAGTCCCCAAAGTCCTGGCTACACAATGCCTTACTTCTCCTCTTCAGGCCGCCTCCTTGCCTTCTCCAGCAAGCTCAGTCCACTCCGCTCCCGACTCTCGCCACTGAATGAAGGGAGGCGGCCCATTTTATTATCACCCGGATGTGCTCCAGGTGGGTTCCGGCAATCTTCCATGGACACACCCCCATGTGGCGGAAGTTCCGGCTACAACCCCGGAAGCACTCCGGGTGCCCCTGCTCCTCTTACTCCCAGCACTTCATGGTGTGGCGGAAGTGCTGAGGTCCAGAGCTCCAAAGGTATGGGGACGCCCCCTGGCGACCACGGGCCCCTACAGGGTGGAGCTTCAAAGCTCTGTACCTGTGGCCCCCAAAGGAACCAGGGGGGTCGCCCCCAGATGGTCTAGGGAAGGCGCAAGCTCTCCTCTGGTCCTCCTTGGCGTCCCGGCTGGGTCGCCACCCCAGCCACCTCTGACAAAGGTTATAGAAAGTCTGAAGCCTATTCTTCCAGTCCACTGTAGAGTAAAAAACATACACACACACCTACACTCAGTTTAAAATCGCCAAACAATGCAATCATTATTCCTTAGAGGCATGACAGAAGCCTTCAGTGCCCACTTGGACACAGGTAGCACAGAATGTTCAAACTACACAAAAAAGTGCCGCTTCATAGTAATTCTGGAGAATTACTATTATGCTTTATTTTAAATCAGCGAAGAAAATGAAAACTAGTACTCAGCAAATATTTGTACAAGTTAAAAAAATCAACAACTGTTGCATCAATATTGTACATGTATTCAAATAAGGCAAGAAGTCTCTTCTATTGCAAAGTGCAAATAAATAATATTGCTAAGGAAAATGTTCAACTTAAATAAAGGGTAAATTTAAATATACATGTATAACAAAGTTTGAATTGTTTAGTTACATATTAATTAAGCAGTGAGATGCAGAGATTCAAGTTTTGATATTGTATTGAGATGAATTTTCAAATCTTAATATTATAAGATAGATATGTAGATATTATGATAAAGATTGTAACAACCTTCCATAAAAAG